>NW_027660611.1:0-1000 GCF_963280865.1 Gymnoscopelus braueri | reverse complement strand
TGCTTTCACTGGTTCACTTTTATCTTCAACAGACAACCTCAGCCTGTACAAAGCTATAGCACTATAGGTAGTGTTGCAGCTTGTCAATCCGAAGGTTCAGGGTTCGATTCCTGTTAATGGCAATATGTTGAGATGTCAAGTTCCGCTTCCATCTCTCTTCAATCTATTATGTTCAAGTCTCTCTCTCCTCTCTTCAATCTATTCCGTTTCCATGTCTCTCTCGCTCTCTCCCTCTCTCCCTTCAATCTATTCCGTTTCCATGTCTCTCTCTCTCTTCAATCTATTCCGTTTTTCTCTCTCTCTCTCTCTCTCTCTCTCTCTCTCTCTTCTCTCTCTCTCTCTCTCTCTCTCTCTCTCTCTCTCTCTCCTCTCTCTCTCTCTCTCTCTCTCTCTCTCTCTCTCTCTCTCTCTCTCTCTCTCTCTCTCTCTCACTCTCTCTCTCTCTCTCTCTTCACTGGCCCCGTATTATCGCTGCTTGCAGCTATATTTTTTGTATTGGAATTCCCATATGGGAATCTTAGATTGCGTCATATAAGAACTATGTTCCAGAAATAAGCAAATGACCCTGGTGATTTTACTCATAAGGATATGAAGCATAAACTGACGGTGAAAAGTAAAAATGTATCCAAATAGTAAGAAGATTTTCCTATGGAATTCCAATACAAAAAATTACGCTGTGACCCAGTGGGAGTGATGTCAGGTACTCTACTCTAGCCATAATACATTAGTTTGTCCAAATATCACCAAACCAGGTGCATTGTTATGTTATGTAATTAACCTTTTGTCCCCGAAATGTTTTTGACATTGAACAGTGGGTGACGACGTGGCCCAAAAAGGGTGTGGTCCGGCACAAAATAATGTGTCCGAAAAAGTACCATAAAACCTTTTAGTTACCTTTACGGGTATCAGAAACGGTCAAAGATGTAGAGTTGTAGACCCCTCACAGCTTTCGACTTCTAACGGCACTGTATGTGTTGCTTTGAACTCCAGGCTGTGCCAC
>NW_027660612.1:0-1000 GCF_963280865.1 Gymnoscopelus braueri | reverse complement strand
TGGCATCAAAATATACTTAAAGGGGAAATCCACCATTTTCAATATTTAACTATGTCATTAATATAGCATAAAGGAGTTAAAAAAAAAAAAAATTAACATTGCAAATTACACTGTGATGACTCATCACAGTGTAATTTGAATGTTAATTTTTTAGCAATGTTAAATTTTTTTGCAATGTTAATTTTTTTTTTAATTTTTTCTTATTTCCACACAACTCCTTTATGCTATATAATGACATAGTTAAATATTGAAAATGGGTGGATTTCCCCTTTAAAGTACTGAAATGTTTGAAAATAGCTGATCTACAAAGCTCACAATGCGCCGTGATGCGTTGTGAGCTTGTAGATAGGCTATTTTCAAATAGACTATGTAAAATAGGGCAAATAATGTATGTTTTATAATGTAATGATTTATATTCTGCAAAGTAACTAGTAACTAAAGCGTTCAAATAATGGTAGTGGAGTAAAAGTACAATATTTTCCTCTGAGATGTAGTGGAGTAGAAGTAAAAGTAAAAATAGCTAATCATGGCGTGGGTTTCGAACTCGGGTCGTAAAATCACCGGACATTAGTTTTAACCGCTACACTAATTTAGCTGTTTCATTAATAGAGGAAAGAGGTAGACTAAACTACTACTACACAGAAATTGATGCAAGAAAAAAATAATAACATATAAGACGTCTGTCTGTCTGTCTGTCTGTCTGTCTCTCTCTCTACGGACTTTTGAGACAGACAGACAGACAGACAGACAGACAGACAGACAGACAGACAGAAAACAATGTGTGTCTGAACATTTCTAAAATGACAGAGATGCGTTCCTGACTGCCCGACGCTGAACACATCTCATCTGTCTGTCTGTCTGTCTGTCTGTCTGTCTGTCTGTCTGTTTGAAAAAAAAAAAAAGTGACTCCAAAGCGCCACCTCGTGGTAGTATTTGGAACTACATTTACTGCACGAGTGAGTGAGGCAAATGAGGAGTGTGATGTCAACATGAGAAACGA
>NW_027660613.1:0-118000 GCF_963280865.1 Gymnoscopelus braueri | reverse complement strand
AGTGGCAAATAGCATTTTGTCAATAAGCTGGTACATATTGGAAAATTGCTGGTAGTCAATTTATAGCCTACAGATTATATTCCACACATATATTACTGATATTATCTTAAAATAATCAAAACATGCTACATACAACAAATAAACACACAAAAACAATTCACTAGGCAAAGAAACACACCTTTATGGAAGTTTAAGGTATTTATTGAATACATAGAATGTAATGGAGGGAAGTGAAAGGGGTTCCGGGGAGGGTCGCCGACCCTGGAGTCTTTGGGGAGGAGGTCGTTAGCGTAGTCAGCACAGTACACGTGGACGGCCGATGGCGTAGTCAGCACGGCACTCATGGACCGATACCCCCAGCAGGAACCTGAGAAGTGGGAGAGAGAGAAGGAGGGAGAGAGACGGGGAGGGATATAGAAGGAGAAAAGGGAGTGGTGGAAAGCACAACCTGTGGAGGTGAAAAGGGGTGGTGGAGGGATGCTGAAAACGTTATGAGCTTGAGTACGGAAGTACGAAAGCGAATAAGGGGCTTCTGGGTAGTTCTGACAAGGTATAAATAGCGCCAGGTAGATTGGTAAGGGGGCGGAGTAAAGGTGTGTATCCCCGCCTCCTGAACATCTGTTGTTCCAACGCCATTTCACTAGGCAAAGAAACACACCTTTATGGAAGTTTAAGGTATTTATTGAATACATAGAATGTAATGGAGGGAAGTGAAAGGGGTTCCGGGGAGGGTCGCCGACCCTGGAGTCTTTGGGGAGGAGGTCGTTAGCGTAGTCAGCACAGTACACGTGGACGGCCGATGGCGTAGTCAGCACGGCACTCATGGACCGATACCCCCCAAAAGAGACAATGAGAGCAACTACTAGACTAAGGAATTAGCCTGCTCTGTTTTGACGGGCCCCATAAAAAACACGGCAAACTGGTCTAGAACGGGGAAGAAATTCGGAATGACCGAGTGGCTAACTGATGAGAAACTGAAGTGTGGAGGAGTGGGAAAGGAGGATGGAAAGAAAGTAGCCGTTGTTGCTGTGTGGCAGGGCTAGAAAGAAGGAGAGTTGGAAACTCAGAGGCAGGAGCCTGTTGGGGTGGAACCGAGGTAGCCGTCTTTGCCGTGTGGCAGGGCTAGAAAAGAAGGAGGGTTGGAAACTCTGGGGCGGGAACGTGATAGTGACTATGGTACTGGCAATATGCAGGGGTAACCGTTGTTGCCGTGTGGCAGGGCTAGAATGGGGAGGGTGAGAGAAAGGAGGGAGATGAGATGGAGGGTGAAAAGGTCGAGAGGATTGGGGGAGAGGGCGGCGAGAAGATGGAGGAGAGAGGGGAGGGAGAGGATGGAGGGGAGAGAAGGCATGGAGGGTGAAGAGGGCGAGAGGATTGGGGGAGAGGGCGGCGAGAAGATGGAGGAGAGAGGGGAGGGAGAGGATGGAGGAGAGAGGGGAGGGAGAGGATGGAGGAGAGAGGGGAGGGAGGGGAGGGAACGCTGTAGGCGCGAGCGCGCTGCAATAGAGCTGTGGGGGGAGCGCTAGGGGCGAGCGCACTGTGGAGAGCGCTGTAGTGGAGGGAGCGCTGTGGATAGAGCTAACGATGTTCGTAGCTAAAGGTGTTAGTAGCACCGGGCAGCAATGTCTGTGGACTGGCAATGTCTGTTAGTAGCGCCAAGCAGCCATCTCTGTGGAGGAAACAATGTTAGTTAGTTGGAAACATTGTAGTGATAGCGGTGGCGGCTAACCACGGGAGTGATATTGGTAGTATGTCGGGTATGAATGCTAGCAAGCTCGTGAATGGAGCGAGCAGCAATGTTAGGAAGGAGACGATGTTAGTTCGGTAGGAACATTGTAATAATAGCAGTAGCAGTTGTAATAATAGCAGTAGCAGCTGTTGCCACGAGAGCAAAGTTGGTAGTATGTATAGTAAGAAGCTAGCAAGGGAGCATGATGCTAGCATAGCTCATGAAAGGAGGGAACAGCAGTGTTAGGAAGAAACACATGTTACGGTAGTTCGGTAGGAACTTGTAGTGATGGCTATAGCAGCTGTGGGAGCAATTTTGGTAGTATAGTAAGAAGCTAGCATGGGAGCATGATGCTAGCGTAGCTCATGAATGGAGGGAGCAGCAGAAAAGGGGGGGGGTGGATGGGGGGAGGGGTTATTGAGGGGAGGACAGGAAAGGACAGGGGGGGAGAGTGAGGCGATGCCACCGCTGGTTGTGGCAACGGGGTTTGATTGGGTGGCATGCTCGAAAGTGAAAGCGGGGGGAGGGGGGGGTGCGCTGGTGCCAGGTGTGGCCACGGCAGTGCTTGGGTGGTAGGAGAAAAGGAAGGAGACTGAGGTGGATGTAGGGATGGGTGGGGTGGGGGGGGATGAAAGTGCAGCCTGCGGTACGAGGGATGATAAGATAGACAAGACAGACATTAGGGGTGGGTAGCAGGCACAGGGTTAAAGATTGGAAAGGTATTGGAAGAGTAGTAATTGGAAAAGAAGATGTGGGCTGGTGGAGGCAGTGTACTTCTGGGCAGGCAGCTCTGAAGCCTCCCTGAGCGGCGGGTGACGTCATCCGGAGTCGCCGCGGTAGCTTCAGTGGTGCGTGACGTCATCGGACCGCGACTGGCGTGACGAAGGCCCCGGTGTTGTTGTAGTGCCGGCTGTTGTAGTTAGCGTTGTGGCTGTAGCTAGTAGCTACTAGCTAACAGCTGGAGGAGCCGTGGTGGCACAGACCGGGGGAGCCGCGAAGCGAGCGTTAGCGGTGACGGTGGCGTTGCTGGCCGTCAGGGACGCCGAGCTGCTCGGTGGTGGCCTCCTTGCGGTTCGGCCCCGCTCCCGTTCCCAGAAGTCGGGCGATGTTGTGTGGGTGCGTGGGACCGACCTGAAAGATGTCGCGGTTGACCGGGATGGTGGGATGATGGTAGAACGACGTGAAGTTGAGGTGTCTGGAGAAAGCAGAAAGCGGAGGCGCTGGGAGAAATGGAACGGCGGGACTTGGACTGGCTGGAAGAGGTAAGGTGCTCTTGCTGCTCATCATGCTGAAAACGTTATGAGCTTGAGTACGGAAGTACGAAAGCGAATAAGGGGCTTCTGGGTAGTTCTGACAAGGTATAAATAGCGCCAGGTAGATTGGTAAGGGGGCGGAGTAAAGGTGTGTATCCCCGCCTCCTGAACATCTGTTGTTCCAACGCCATATACATGAAAAAAATATGCGTTGGATCACTAAACCCATAATCTGAGTTCCCAGAAGTTTTTCGCCTCGCATACAAACGGGAGCGGCGAGGAACTTCTGGGCCAGAGCCCTGGTATTTGTGGGCGGGATGTAACTTACGCTCAGAATCTGAGCGGACACGTCACTTACCGGTCTGAGAGCTGTGCAACTCGTCTAAAAAGTCCGACGAGAGGCAAACAGCAGTACACAACAATGGCGGCCGCAATGTCTCAAGGGGAAATTGCTTCCCGTCGCTCCTATTTACATCTAACACCCACTGCATGTGGATCCCGCCCCCTTTTCTTCATTGGCTGTTGATTTGAATCAGAACTCAGTGGCCGCGCCCCTGTTGTTCAGGCTTTGAGCCGAAGCCTCCCAGACTACTAAACCCATGAAACTAAGACTCTAAGACATGACCTTATAAGACCTAGAGGGAAGGTGAAGCCTCCTAACAGGTTGGCTTTTAATTTTGCTTGAATGTGTAAAGATAGATAAATAAATACCTTCCAAAATAATAATAATAGGGCTAATAATACATTTTATTTATAACACACTTTACATTTTTCAAACCTCAAAGTGCTACAGGGTTTAAAAACATTGTCATAAAACAGCAAAGGCAACCAAACAACTACATGGGACCCTACTAGGCTAAAGGGTCAATTTAGAATAATTAAGAACACGATTTGTTAAAAAGGTAGGTTTTTAATCCATTTTTAGACGTGGGGCAGTAGAGCAGAAGGCCCGGTCGCCCATGGTGCGGCGCATGGTCATGGGGCAAAGGAAAGGATTTGAAGAGTGGAGGCTCTTCAAATACCAACCCACCTGGTTCAGCCACCTAGTTCAGATCAGTTATCAAAATTGATCACTTATTTTATGGTCTGACAGCAAGAGCAGGAACATAACCTATGATTACTCATTTATCTAAGAGAATAAATAAAAAAGGAAAAATGTTCATTCACATACATAATCAACAGAACACAAGAATAATTTTTCCAGTAGATAAATAAATTAGACATCATTATTTATTGATCTAAGAAAAAAAGTTCATTCTTATCATTCATATCATTTAGACCAACCCTATCACTTTCTAGGGTTGGTCACACATCAAGTGATTGTACTTTATCCATATTATATGTATTTGCAATGGGAAAAAAACATATACAATACAGATGAACTGACAACCTATTGATACAATTGTATTTTTCTATGTGCTATATCATTACAGGGGGCAAGGGTAAGACGCCTCGGAAACAACGCAGACACGATGATGAGTTACTGTTACCAACTCCTGACAGTGAGTAAAGCTGAACTGAATCACAACTGTTGTGCTGTCTCATTTGTAAAGATTTGACATTTTTGCAATCCCTAACAAAACCTACACAAATAGCCTATTTGAAGTTACCATTCCTGCTGTATTTTTATGATGAATGCTCTGACATTGACATTCAATTACCTGGATCTTGCTGTGTCAGTTGATTTAATCTGATACAACTGAACACAGTGTGCAGAGCTAACCTGTATTGGGCAGGGTGCCATGGCAAACCCTATAGTTCAAAAAACATCCTATTAGTCCAACGGTCTGTTATCTTGAAAAGCAACAATGTAACATTGTTCCAAAAATACACATTCCCAGTTGAATCTATATCAGCTGCTTTTATCTGGATCAAATAGTCAGAACATGCATAGAAGAGGTATGTCTTTGTAAAACATTTCTTGTTACCAAATAATCATCATCCAGTGGATGCTTGCAGGCATGAAAGCTCCTGAACCAACATGACAAAGTAGGCTATGACATGCACATGAAATATATAGTAGGCCTATAGTATTATAGGCTACACATTCTGGTTTAGTCCTAGACCTGAAATCAGTACGCTATTGAATACTATGACTGCATTTGTGCCTTTCAGGAAAAAATGCAGTCATAGTATTCAGTCACAATTGCAAAGTCAAATTACACTAAGATATTAAGATTAACATCTAACCATAAACTATGGCAGTGCATCCATCTAGGTATCAGTCATTGTAAAATATATCTACCAATCAGATTTACAAGCAATGACAGCCTATAATGATCTATTCTATTCTACCTGTATCGTTACAGAGGACCAGGGTGAGATACCTCTGAAACGGCACAGAAGCGGTGAGATACTACCTCCTGACAGTGAGTATTTTTTATATACCCTAACAACAACACCTACAAGAATTACCACTGTTGCTGTAATTTTACAGATTAATATGAAATTGACTAGGATCTTGGAATGTCACAGTTGATTTAATCTGACATACAACTAAACACACTTAAGAACTAACACTGAAGATACAGTAAATTGAGAGATTTGTGAAAAAGCCAACGTTATTCATTTGATTCATTTCATTATTATTACATTATTTATTATCTGGTGTGTTAATCTCTGTGTTACCATCTGTTGAGTGGTTATTTGCATTTCATATACACTATATACTCAATTAAGGCCAAAAATAATTCAATGTCTCTTATGATATTCCAGATGATGGTGACTATCAGAGCACAGATTGCATCAGGATGGTGCTGATGGGGAAGACTGGTAGTGGAAAGAGCTCGGCAGGAAACACTATTCTCGGCCAAAAAATATTTACATCCAAACCCAGCAAATCATCAAAGTGTTGCCAGAAAGAACATGGTCATGTAGATGGCCGTCCTGTTGTTGTTGATACACCTGGTTGGTTTGATACAAATCTGTCCCAGGAAGAGGTTAATGAGGAGATAACAAAATGCATGAAATTGCTGGCCCGGGGTCCTTGTGTGTTCCTGTGGGTGTTACAAATTGGCTGATTCACATTAGAGGACAAACAGGCATGGAAGCTATTCCAGAATGCCTTCGGAAACAATTACAATAATTTCACCATCATTCTTTTCACTAGAGGAGACTCATTGGAGAATGAGAATCGGTCCATTGACGACTACATAACAGAGGAGGATTCGGTTAAGAATGTTTCATTTCAGAACCTCATTGATGACTGTGGAGGAAGGTACCACGTCTTCAACAACTATGATAAAAACAACCGAAAACAAGTCAGTGATCTGCTGATGAAGGTTGAGAGGATGGTGAAGGTAAATGATGGGGGGTGTTGCACCACAGAGATCCAGGAGGTAGAAGCAGCCTTGCAAACAAGAGTGGAGAAGATCACAAGAAAACATGAAGAAGAAATGCAAGCGATGACAAGAAAGATGGAAGAGCAGCAAGTTGAATATAAAAACGAGGTAGAGAAAAGAGAGAAACAACTGAAAGAAAATGAGGAAAGAAAGAAAGAACAAGAAAAAAGACAAGAGGAGGATGGCAAAAAGAAGAAAGAGGAGGAGGTTAAACAAAAGGAGTGGAAAGAAAAACACGAGAACAAAAGAAGAGAAGAAATTGCAAAAATGCAAAACAAAGAAAAAGGTCTGATGGAAGAACTAAGAACAAAAGAGGAAGAGCTGGACATCATGAAAAACACAGAAAAAGGTCTGATGGAAGAACTAAGAACAAAAGAGGAAGAGCTGGACATCATGAAAAACAAAGAAAAAGGGCTAATGGAAGAACTAAGAACAAAAGAGGAAGAGCTGGACATCATGAAAAACACAGAAAAAGGTCTGATGGAACAACTAAGGACAAAAGAGAAAGAACTAAAAGAGCTAAAAAATAAAAGAGAAAGAACTGGACAAAATGCAAAACAAAGAAAAAGGTCTGACGGAAGAACTAAGAATAAAAGAGAAACAACTGATCAAAATGCAAAACACAGAAAAGGGTCTGACAGAAGAACTAAGAACAAAAGAGGAAGAACTGAAAGCATTAAGAACAAAAGAGAAAGAATGGGACAAAATGCAAAACAGAGAAAAGGTTTGATGGAAGAAGTAAGAAGAAAAGAGATAGAACTGAAAGAATCAAGAACAAAAGAAGAAGAACTGGTCAAACACATAAGAAGAAAAAATATAGAACTGGACAAAATGGAAAACAGAGAGAAGGCTCTGACACAACAAGTAAGAGACATGCTAAACACAGAATCATGTCTGATGGAAGATGTAAGGAGAAAAGACAAAGAATTGGAAGAATTACATGCAAGGATAAAATCTGAGAGAATTACCACATTGTAGCATTTCAAAGCATGTAAATCATATCAACATTGTTTGATTATAATATTCTGTATGTTCATCTGTCAGTCACAACTGACTGTTGTCTTGCTGTCTGCATTTGAATGCATTTTGTGGTAGATTTCATGGCCATTACTAAAACCAAACAGATTTGCCTGATAAGCCTGATAAATTACTTTCAAGACAATAATCAGCTTGATCTGATATTACACATCATAATACAAGTCTGGTTGGTCTGGTTAGAAATTATTATAGCTATTAACACAGACCAAGAAGGGAATGGGTAGCTTTGTATTGATACTGTATAACTATCTGGTTAACTAGTAAAGCTTTGATCTTGTAAAACAATCTGGTTAAGCTTTTTATTGATCATGTACATCTGGTTGTAATTAAATGTTACTGTATCCATATTTTAAAGCTGCATACTGAACTATCCGGGTACGAGTACAATTTTGTTGAGCCTGTTAAAATATCTTCTTGTGTGAGATCTGGTGGTATAACAACATTAGGGGATTTATTTGATATTCCTACTCTTATGTTGTTTAAGCAAATACAACTAAACTTATGTCGCCATAACTTCTTTCGATTTTTACAGATGAGAAATGTCATTCTCCAGCATACAACATTATCAACTATTATAGATTGAGAGGGTACGAGCAAGGGGTCATATAAGGGGCATTTTTATGGCCTTTTAAAGATCTAATTTAAGTGTCAACACCCAGGGTACCTGGGGGAAATGGGAAAAGGATCTTGGGATGGAAATTGCATTAGAGATTGGTGTGAAATATTAGAACATGCAATATAACCTGGTTGGTTCAGCTGAGAACTACTGTATTACATCGAATACAGATTTAACTTAACCTTCACCATAAAATGAATCCTAGTCTGTCTCCTCTCTGCCTTATAGTGTAGATTGAGAGGGGTGATTATACTCACTGTATATGGTCATGTTATAACATTGAACCATACTAGTTCGAGATTGTACAGCAGCTGAGTGTAATCTTTGATACAGAGACTGAACGTGACCCTGTTTATTTGATTCTTAGATAAGATTGTCAATAAGTTTCATAAACATTTTATGAGATGCCTGGCTCATGAGAAGCTTTCCTAGTTGCCTAATAAAGCACAATATTGCAGGTTAACAGAAAGTGTCTCTTTATTAATACTGGTGGGGAAGGTGGGAGTGGGGGAAAAAAATCACCCTGTCAAGATCTTCTGAGCAGAGGGGGGAGAGCAGTGTTGCCAGGTCTGCTTATTATAAGCGACGGTGGGCTTGTTTATCTGTAAAGTTGCTTGTAAATATTGGTAGTTTTTTAAAAAAAAAATATATAAAGTGTAGTTGCTTATTTGGGCTTGCTTCCTAAATGTTGTTTAATCAGTGGTTCTCAAACATTTTCATTTCAAGGACCCCCTAATTAATGTGTTTGTCCACAGACCCCCCATCTAAAAATATTTTGTGCCAGGGACCACCGTCCGTACCAGATTTGTTTTGTTAAAACAGATATTCAAAATGTGTCACTTTTTTCCCACATAACAAAAAACAATAGCAGATCTACAAGATCACAAGTTTGCTTGTAGATCGACTATTTTCAAATATCCAATACATCAAGTGCTCATGTGGCCTAGTCGCTTCTTTTGGGCTTTTTTTCATAGACCTGGTTGCTTATTTTTCTCGTAGATTCTGGCAACACTGGGAGAGAGGGACCTAAACCACTGTCAGTAGTCAAAGCAGTCACCACGGGCTCTGTTAAATCTATAGCTTCGATCTGTAATGGATATTTTAGAATGCCAACCTGTTCTAAATCATTTATGTATCTATCTTCATTTGGGCCTAATAATTGTAACCACACAGCAGGGATCTTTTCACAGCTTCTGTTCCTGTCATTCATACAAAGGTCTATTTTCACATGTGCTCTGTGTCAGCATATAATTTGTCCTGTGATACTATGGTCATTGCTATTTATATTTGTGTACCTATGTTTGTGTCGCTCTTATCTTTAGTACATACCTTATATGACCATTTAGAATAGCATCTCTGGTACAATGTGGACTATAAGAACTGTGTTAGATGGGTGCTCAAGAGGCTGGTGCCCCTATACTGATCTGTGTATGCTGCTGCTCTGCTGAAATCCTCCTAATAAATGATGAAAACTTCACCCGACTGGAATATAATATTTTCCATAATAGATCGGAACGTCACAATCTTCAAATAATAAATAGTAATAGGAAGTGGACATTTCTATAATAAAAATAAATCGGAATTATATAATGTGATTATATATTTTAATTACACTGTGGTGCTGCTGTCAAAGGTGAAATATATCTAATTAATTTGTACCGTGATTCTGTTTTCATGAAGGCCTTTCTTGGGGTAGGGTGGCTTTCACCGATCGGCTTTCATAGATGGCTTTCACCGAGGACGGTCGCACCTTTTCACCGCTCCTGCTTTCCACACCGCGCTCTATTCTTCAACGGCGAAATCAACACCTTCGCCTCAAAAGGATCATCACTACCAGCAACAACCTGGTGCTGTTCTACGCTGCTATATTGCAAGGATTAATATTTATCGAATCCCACAATGTGCAGCTTCAACGGAGAGCGTGTGCAAACGGAGATTTACCGCAAGACGCGGCGACGTTACTTTTTAAAGTTTTCGGCATAAATCGGTACAAACACGGAGAAGGACACCAAACCAGCTGGACGGCCTTACAGTAAGAAAGATTATTTGGTTGAGTCTAATGTTGTCGGGAAATGTACATTCTAATCCCGGCCCACCGACCGTGAAGAGCACCACGGAGACTCCCTATGATCACAACTACAACGTAAGCAACATCACAGCTGATTTAAAACGCGACGGAAGCGCCCGACGAGGTCCGGACCACAACATGCAGACAAATAACTTTGTTTGGCAACGGCCCACCTCACCTGATAAGAACGAACCCCAGCAAAGAGCTGGAGAAACAAGGATGGATTATTTGTCCCGGTTAACGTCTGTGCTGGCTCCAAGTCCTGCATTCTCAAGCAGACCACCGCCTGAAGGAATGTGGGTGACGAGACAAGGGCTTCCCCAACAGCAGCGTCATCAAGAGGATTTCCTCATGCGACACACGGGCCCAAGACAACCACAGGGTTTCTCTCAGAGGGAAACACAGGAAAACAGTGTTTTTTCCCCTGTTTCTACCATCTCCTGGCACCACCGCTTGGCGTCGACGCGGGACAACAGCTTCACCCCACCCCCACCCCCCCTCCTCCTCCTCTTCCTCCACCACCACCACCACCAGTCGATACCAGGACAACCGCATAGTATCCCACCAAGAGGAATGCTGGGAAACGGAGTTCCTTTCCCTGTTTTCCAAGCGGTCACTGGTCATCTACATGGTTTTCCCCTGTGGGATCGGCGTGGAAACTTCTGCCTCACCCCTCCCCCACCCCCTCCCTCACTGCCCTGCTGCAATCACAAAGCCCCCACCCCCCGATCACACCCCCCCTCCCCCCCTCCCCCCACCCCCCTCCCCCCGATCACATCATAGGCCTGATATTTATATAGGTATTATATTACTATTGTTGCTATTACTGCTTATGACTGACTCTCTCTCCTGTCTGGGAGTCGCGATATTTATAAGTAGGATATGACGTGAGGCGACGTCACGCTACCGCTATGTGTCCATATACGGCGTAGTGCCGGACATCGCCGTCCTTTGTAACAGTAGACATTATTTCATTCTCAGAAACTAAGTTGGATAATTCCATCAAAGATTGAAATAAAGGGCTACAATGTCATCAGAAAAGACAGAAATCTCTCTGGGGGTGGGGTTTGCATCTATGTGAGATCAGACATTATTTACGATGTGATCCCAGATATGGATAACAACCCCACTGAATCGGTCTGGGTCAAAATTTTATACCCACATGCAAAACCACTGATAATTGGCGCCATCTACAGACCCCCAGATCAAAATGCTTTTTATGACTTGATTGAGGATCATGTGGCGGGTTTAGGAAACTCTGAGACGGTACTAATTGGTGACTTTAACACATGTGTTCTGAAGAAAGACTCAGCTACCTTTAAGTCCCTCAGAAAGTTCTGTGACCTGCACAGCTTTACCCAGCTGATAAAGCATTTTACAAGGGTAGGCATTGCTTCTCAATCAATCATAGACCTAGTGTTGACAACGGACCAATCCAGAATTTCCAAGAGTGGAGTGATTGAGTGTAGCTTAAGTGATCACAATATCATTTTCTGCACACGGAAGATTCACGGACCTGGAGCTTATTGTCACAGGACAATCAGCTTCAGGTCTATGAAACACTACTCAAGTGATCTTCTAACAACAGCTCTTGGAAAAATGGACTGGTCCCATGTCCTAAATTGCACCTCTGTGGAGGAGTCCTGGTCCTGTTTCAAAAAAGCTTTTTTGTGTGTACTTGATAACATCGCACCCACAAAGGTGGTGAGGTCAAAGCTAGCACAGAACCTTGGATGAAGGGTGACATTTTGAATGCCATCAAACTCAGGAACAAAAGCTACTCCGAGCTCAGGAAAAACAAAAGTGAGCAGCTACTTGAAAAGTGCAGAAATCTACGAAATGTAGTTACTAAATTGATCAGAAATGCCAAAAAGAATTTCTTAAATGAGAACATAGAGGCAAACAAAAGCCACCCACAAAAACTGTGGGAGGCACTAAAACAATTAGGCTGCAACGGAAAAATTCAGACTAAATCTACAAACATTTGCATTATTTCAAGTGGCTCGCTCACTACCGACAAGCAATTGGTAGCGGACTGTTTTAACAGTTTCTTCACCACAGTTGCAACCCAGTTGGTAAGCAAACTCCCTCAGCATTCAGGTCTGTATGGCCCGCTCACTATGAGAAACTAGGGGCTAAAAAAGATCCTTCTTTTTAAAACCTGTATTGACTGATGATGTGCAAAACAAACTCCTCGCCCTACAGCCAAACAAGGCCACCGGCCTTGACAACATCCCCACCAGATTCCTCAGAGACGCAGCGGTCTCCATTGCTCCCATAGTAGCCCACATTACAAACCTATCCATCAGTCAGTGTCACGTCCCACAAGAATTCAAGTTGGCAAGAGTAATCCCTCTATTTAAAAAAGGAAGCAAACTAGATCCTGGCAACTATAGGCCTGTTTCCATCCTTTGTTCCATCTCAAAGGTTATAGAGCGATCAATCCAAGAACAAATCAACAGCTACCTCAGCGAGCGTAAACTGTTGTTTGAATTCCAATCAGGCTTCAGAACATCCCACTCCACTGACACATGCCTACTATATTTGACCGACTACATCAAACGTGAGGTAGACTCGGGCAAATACTGTGGCATGGTCATGCTGGACCTCCAAAAGGCGTTTGACACTGTAAACCACGCAATTCTACTTGATAAGCTGAGGGCGATTGGTTTTGATTGCACATCACTAAATTGGATGAGATCTTACTTGGAGGGTAGAGAACAAGTGGTTGACATCAACGGAACCATGTCCTCATCCCTCCCGGTGAGCTGCGGGGTTCCTCAAGGCAGCATTCTAGGGCCGTTACTGTTCCTTCTATACATTAACGACATGAATGCTGCCTGTAACTGCAAACTGTTCCTGTTCGCTGATGACTCGGCACTCCTGATCTCGGGTGAGGACAAGTTGCAAGTTGAGGAAGCTCTCAGCTCTGAACTCTCAAAAATCCGTACCTGGCTTACCGATAACAAACTGTCTCTACACCTTGGGAAAACTGAATCCATCCTATTTGGGACCAAACATTCCCTCAGTAAAATGAAGGTAAATGACTTCAAGGTCAAAGTCGATGACACAATCATCACTAGCAAAGAAGAGATTACCTATTTGGGATGTATTCTGGACAAATACCTGTCAGGTGAAAGCATGGCAACAAAGGTGGTCAAAGGAGTAAACCAGAGAACCAGATTTATGGGCAGAGTTTCCTCTTTTGTCAACCCTCAGGCCCTCAGGACCCTCTCAGGGGCCCTGATTCAGCCCCTTTTTGACTATGCTAGCTCCTCTTGGTACACCTCAGTGTCACTGCAGACTAAGCTTCAAACCTCCCAAAACAAACTGATCCGACTACTTCTCGGACTGGGGCCCATGACCCACCTCTCTCTCACTCACTTTGCCAGCCTAGGCTGGCTCAGGGTGGAAGACAGGGTTAAACAACTAAAAATGGGTCTGGTCTTCAAAATTGTAAATGCAGATTTGCCCGATATGCCCCCTATACCCGCATATCTGTATAAATACCTCGAAAAAGTTAGTGACACCCACAGCCACGAAACTAGAGGGAGCGTAAACAACAATCTGGTACCACCCACCCATAAAACAAACATGGGCAAATTCTCCTTCTATAGCACAGCCACCAAGGAATGGAATAGTCTAACCCCATCCCTCAAAAAATGCAGTTCGCTGGGCTCATTCAAAACAGCCCTAAAAACCCATCTTTCTGGAGGCCGAAAGAGGAGCTAGTACCAGTTTCCCTGTAGACAGACGACCCCCCCCCCTCCTCTTTTTGTACATATTTTGTATTTCCTCATGCTTTTTTTGTATATAATTTTTTATTTTTCCATGCTCCCCCCCCCCCTTTTTTTTTGTACATATATTTTTTAAATGCTTTTTTTGTACATAGTGGTACTTTTTCTGTATTATCTGTATTTTCATGTTGATTTTTGAACTGTTTGGTTGCTACTATATATGTCTATGAAATTAACTCAAGGACCCCAACGGAAACAAGTCCGCAAGGACTTTTTTGGCCGGACCTTTTAGACAAAAGCATTATAAATGTAACTGTGTTGTTTTACATTCTTTTGCCTAATACAAATTTCAATCAATCAATCAATCAAGGGCTCTCTATTTCACCATACCGGGTCGCTCCCAGATTAAGGCGGCTTATTTATTTATGTATTTAAAAAGCTCTTGAATCAGTGGGTAAGAAAACAAAGCAAATAAACTATTTTCTAATCTAAGATCTTTTGGTGCTAGTAGACAGATTCTTCTTTTGTTTTTCACTTCTGTTATTATGAGTGTTCTTCAGTACTGTAGTACCACCTGGTACGGATGTTTGTCTGTAGCCTTAAAGTCACAACTGCTGCAACAACTGAACATTTTGTTTAAAGATTGTTGGACAACCACTTCAGAGACTATATACATCTATGTTTGATAACAGTATTCTAAGGTTGGCAAGGAATATCACTTCAAACACTAGCCATGTTTTGTATGGAGAATATAGGTTGCTGCCTTCAGGAAGGAGATACGGTGTTCCAGCATACAGTAAGGTCAGACTGAAGAGGTCCCTTGTCCATCAGTCGACTTTGAGGCTTAATCAAGAATTTGGCCAGGGTTAGGCTGCGTGGTGGACATTGCTCTTGTCTTTGTGTTTTTACGTATGTAATTTAGTTTTTGTTATCTGTGTCATGTCAAATGTGTGTATATGTGTTGCATACAGGGCTGCTGGGTCGCAAGTATTTGTGTGCATCTGAAAAATATTTAACCTTTATTCAACCAGTAAAAAAATACATTGAGACAAAGTCTCTTGCACAGTGCAAAATATCATTCATGCAACACATGTGTGACTCTACAGTAAGCCTTATGGGACGTATCAAATACTGAAAAGATAATGCCAAACAATTTATAGTTTGAATCCTGGACATTTTCTTTCACATCTACGCCAAAGTGCACGTGGGTGATTTTTGATATTTTGAAATATTACGTATTTCTTATTTACCATACTCATTATGACCACATTTAGTGGTTATGCTGCAGAACACTACAGGGTCAATACAAAGCTTTACTAGTTTACCACATAGTTTTGCAGAATCAATACAGTTAAAGGGCAAAACCACTTTGGTAGAGGTTTGGGTTGTGTAGTTAGTTACCTTGCCATGATGTAACTCCAAAGTTGGACAAGAAATACAAAATAATTGCTCCATTGATTAGAAATTGAGAATTCAAAATATGCTCCTCATTGACTTACATTGTACTGTGAAACATCTCTCAAAGTCACTCTTTTTGCACATAAACAAACGCAAACAAAGATGATTCAGACAACATAGAACATCACCAAACCCAGTAGGCCTACTGATGTTTTTTTTTATATGATTTAGCTATTTTTATTAAGAGGAAAACCCGGACTGATCCGGATCTTCAAATAATACAATGAATTAGATTGATTAATCTGAGGTACGAATAGGGCTGGCAAAGTTCGCTTGGGGGGGGGAGTGATTTGGGGGGCGTGG
Organism: Gymnoscopelus braueri; assembly: GCF_963280865.1. NCBI lineage: Eukaryota > Metazoa > Chordata > Actinopteri > Myctophiformes > Myctophidae > Gymnoscopelus > Gymnoscopelus braueri. The sequence goes on along the minus strand of NW_027660613.1, from coordinate 102,457 downwards.
CCAAGATTCACCATGTTGGTTGTATCACTACCAGTCTACAGACCCATCCAACAGGGTACACTATGTAGCTAGTACACACAGTGGCACATCCAATGAATTACATCAACAATGTTAAAAGCCAACTGCAAAAACAAACTTTTCAAATGTATAAAATGTATAATAATTTGAAAATAGCAGATCTACAAGCTCTCAATGCTTGTAGATCGGCTATTTTCAAATGGCCGAAATGTATGGGCTGAAGTGGTTATTGTATGTTTTGTAATAATAATCAAAATCTACAAAGTAACCACTGTAAGTAAACGTCACATGAAAGTGTCTTTTATTTGAAAACAAGGTACATTTACAGGTTACATTACATCATTTTATGTAGAAAGACTGTCTTTTATTTGAAAACATGTACAGGTTACTATGTACATAAAAAAGGAACAGATAATGGCCAGGTTTCCCAAACGACTTTGAGCTCAGACGCAGCCTAGAAGCTGCGTGAGAGCCTCCACGCACCTGCGCAGTAGCAACCCCGCCACGATCTATCTTCATTAGTAGCAGCTGTGTGTGCTCTACGTGGTATCTAAACTGGCTTCAGGAGGCACCATCGTCGCAGGTTCTCATTACGTGTGTGCTAAAACTACATTCGCGAGACAGCATAGACGTAAAGACCTCCTGGACGAAGTCTACGTAAGGCCGACGTAAACTACGTAGGGCTGTCATACGCTACACTGCAGTTTAAACACCCTTTGCGAAAGTGAAATGGATCATAAAAATACCAGAGCCAACTGTCAGATGTCCTGAAGCAGTCCACTCCAAATACAACTTTTGAATAATATATTTATGAATGAAATTACAGTGGTGAGTTGACATCTGCAAGTTAAATAAAACACTAAAGTGTCCCCATTATGCAAGTAAATTAAATATACTTAAAATACCAAAAGGAATGCAGAATGTCCCATTTCCCAAAATTAATATGTATTAAAATCTTTTGAAAATAGCAAATCTACAAGCTTGTGAAGCGTTGTGAGCTCGTAGATCTGCTAGTTTCAAAAGATGTTTTAACCATTCATAAACATGGCGAGCGCAACAGCTGTCACTTTGTGAGAGGAACTGGGGACTTTCATCATAACGTTTAACTATAAAACTTCGAAATTAAGTAAACATGTTTAGCTCAGCATCATTTATATACCTTTAGTTAACTTGGCATATGCTTAATATTTTTATCAGACGATCGGATCATCCGTGAGAGTACAATTTGTAAACTTCGGGTTCATGCATATAGAGGACGAAGCCCTGGTTCAGAGCGTTAGTGAACTACAGCCACACATGTCCGTAAAGCGTCCGTCAAGTTGCCGTACGGACGCCGGAGGTCCCATCCACTCCCATGTTAAAAAAAAAAACGGAACGGTACTTCCGGTTTTAAACTTAACATGGGAGTGGATGGGACTTCCGGCGACCGTACGGAAACTTGACGGACGCTTTACGGATGTGTGGCTGTACCCACTAACGCTCTGAATCAGGGCTAGAAGCAGCGCAGCTGCCCGCGTTGTGTGTGTGTGTGTGTGTGTGTGAGTGTGTGTATATACATATATATATATATACATATATATATATATATATATATATATATATATATATATATATATATATATATATATATATAAATTAAATGTGTGTGTGTGTGTGTGTGTGTGTGTGTGTGTGTGTGTGTGTGTGTGTGTGTGTGTGTGTGTGTGTGGTCGGTCGGTCTTTTCATGGATCTATTTCGCTACGATCGGTGTTACTACCGCCCCAGGGCGCTAGTAACAAACTGCTTCGTAGGACAGCACTGCAGGGCTACGCCTCTCGCAGAAGTAGGAGGAGAGTAGGATACGCCATTCTGTCTCCCAAATGTAGTTTTAGCAGAAACGTAACGCCGTGGACGTGTGAAGCGATTGCACGTTGGGCAGAACCAGCTGCTACTAATGAGGGTAGAGCGTTGGTTTCGCCGGGTCCCAGGCTCTTACGCAGGCTGCGTAGGCAGCGCATGAGCTGAAATCTACGTGGCTGCTATGGTACTGCGCAGATTGTGTGGACGCACGTTAGACCCGTCGTACAACCTGCGCAGGATCTCAACGCAGCATCTCTACGAATCTCGTTGGGAAACGCGGCCAATATAGCTACAGAGCATAACCTCATGTCTGCTTTTACTATGCAGAAGGGTACTATTAAAAATAAAATCAGCAGGTTACTCATCATCCAGTTTCATAACCACGCTGGTGCACAAGTTAGCCAGATCACAGCACGCTCGGACAACTTTGTCAAGGATTGTCATGTCCTGCCCACTCCTGGTTTATGCGAGCCTGATTATCAGCCTGTTTGGAACCAGGCTAGGTTTATGCATCAGAGTGATGGGTACCCTACCATTTAATATATAGCGCTTGTTGCGTATAGTGCCTATAACCCTCTCTACATGGATCCTGAGGTGTGCTATCTTGCGTGTTTCTTCCACGTCTTTTTCTGTCATCTGGGCTGTCAGACAACCAAGCCCTGCATCGTCTCTTGGCTTCCATTTGGGAATGCGGTGAAAAGTTAGTCCGTTGTCCATTTTAGCCCCTTTATTCTCACCTCGTCGATGGTGAGAAGCCGTGGAACAGTTTTTCATACAACAATTAATTCCCATTTTGGCGAAACACTGCTGAAAGAGCACCAAGCCACCAACTAGCAGGCTACTACTAGCGAACCTCCGAGTGAAGGGAGATATCGACCCCACCGACCGGGGGCGGGGCAAGCTGCAGCCGCGGAGTGGCGTCAGCCTTGCTTGCCCTATTGGCTGTTTGTAGTAACCCTACTAATCAGTAGCCTAAGGGGCCATCACATCTACCACAAATTCCATTCAAATGAAGACAGCTAAACTGCAAAATAGTTATGTGCAGTTAGTCAAATCATGTTCTCAGATTAATAACAATTATAAACTGTATTTAAAGGCATTATAATGCTCTCAGCTGATGAAGCAGTTTCTCTCATTCGTTTTCAATTTGTTCAGTTCTTCGGTCTTGTTTTCTAGTTCTTTCTTCATTTTATTCACAAGATCAGATTTTTCTTTGTTCTGTTTAATCTCTGAAGCTTGTTTTCGTCCCAGCTCCTCTAGTTCAGCATCTTTTGTTTCTATGAGATCTTCCAACTTGTCATGCTTTGCTTTGAACTCATTGCATTCCTCAGCTTTTATTCTGGCCTCATCTTTGTGTTTCTGCTTCATCTCCATAATTTTTTCTTCATGATCTTTCTGAATTTTCTGCCATTCCTTTTTTTCTTTTTGTTGTCTGTTTTCAAACTCTTCTCTTATTTTGTTCTTATGTTTTTCTGTTTCCAGATCAAAGTCTTCCTGAAACCTTGTTATTATGTGCTGCTCTTCTGTATCACCCTGAGCTCTTTTATCCCACCATTCTTTTCTTTCCTTCTCCCAAGCCTCTTGTTGTTTTTTCATGTCTTCTTTCTTCTTTTCCAACATTCTATCATTTTCTTCTGATATGTTTCTCTCTCTCTCCAAGGCCTCACGATTTTGTTGCCACTCCTTTCGTTCCTTTTCCTCCTCTTTCTTCCTTTTTCTGTCTTTCTCTTTTCTTTTTTCTCGTTCTTTCTTTCTCTCCTCTTTAAATTTCTTAATATGATCCTCCTTTACTTTCAGTTGTTCCTCTCTTTTCTTTCTCTCCTTTTCAGTTTCAACTTCCTGCTCTTCCATCTTTCTTCTAATTTCTTGGACTTCTTCTTTATGTTTTATTTCCAGGGCCTCCATCTCTTTCTTCATCTCATATTCCTTTTCTTTTAAATTCCTTCCCATTTGTTTTAGAATGGCTGCTTCAGCCTCCTGAAACATCTCTGAGGTGTAACACCCCCCACCATTTACCTTCACCATCTCCTCAACCTTCACCAGCAGATCAATGACTTGTTTACGGTTGTTTTTATCATGGTTGTTGAAGACGTGGTACCTTCCTCCACATTCATCAATCAGGTTCTTAAAAGAATCATCACAACTCTCTCTGATGTAGTCCTCAATGGACTGATTATCATTTTCCAGTGAGTCTCCTCTTGTGAAAAGAATGATGGTGAACCTCTTGGAATTCTCTCCAAAGGCTGTCTGGATTAGCTTCAATGACTCTTTCTCCTCTGATGTAAGTCGCCCAATTTCTAACACCAACAGGAACACATGAGGCCCCGGGGCTAGCAGATTGACGCATTTTATCATTTCCAGGCTAACCTCTCTGTGGGACAAACTTGTATCAAACAAACCAGGAGTATCAACTACAACAACAGGGCGTCCATCTACCTCACCATGTACTTTCTGGCAACGCTTGGTGATAGATGACTGGCTGGATTTGGATTTAAATTTTGTCTGACCCAGAATAGTGTTTCCTGTGGAGCTCTTTCCACCTCCAGTCTTCCCAATCAGCACCATTCTGAGGCAATCTCTGCTCTGATTGTCATTCTCACCTGAAATATTTTTCCAGTCCTTAAGATCAGCTTGTTGCCTGATGACTTTGTCTTGTTGAATGACCTTTTGCATCTGTGCATTGGTAAACATTTCTCTTGTGAAGCAGAGTGAATTCCCTTTCTGAAGTCTTATCTTCTCTAACAGCTTTTTGCTGTCCTTAATGTTGAAGACAATGTATCTGCCTCCATAGCTCTGACAAAGCTCCTGGATGGCTGTCTCTTTACCAACAGGGTTGGCAACAGCTGGAGCGGTTGGGTCTGATTCTACAGTCAACAGAACCATGGTGAAATCATTGACTTGAGAGCTGAATACATCCTGGATGCTCTGTAACTCTCCCTTATCTTCATCGGTGAGGGGACCCATGGGAATGACCAGTAGGAAGGCATGGACTCCCTCTGGATCACAAAGAGAGACACATGTGGATGCGTTGTGAACCACTTCATCCTTAGATGTTTCATACAAGGCAGGCAGGTCCACCAGGGTCACCCAGTGCCCATATACCACCGCCTGTCTCCTCACACACTCTGTAGAGGGACTAGACCCTGGGCTGTACTGGGGCTGACCCAGAATGGCATTGGCTGCAGAAATCTTCTCAGCTCCTCTTCTGCCACACAGCACCAGGTTCAGAGGAGGGTTAGGTGTCATGGTGTCTCTACCTTCAACAGATGTGAGGTACCTTCCTCTGTTTTGACTCATAATGTTCTCAATCTTCTTCATCAGTGACGGACAGCAGAAGCTAACACATTCATGTTCAGTCAACCTGTAAAGTCTTCCTCCACAGTCTGCAATGGTCTGTTTTACAGCGATGTTTGCTTCATGTCCCTCATGTGTTGTGATGACCATTGAGTGATTAAAGGCCTCTTGATGAAACCAATGCATGATGAACCTCAGCCTGCTTCTGTCTTCCTCATTGAAGTCAGAAGTCAATATCAGCAGGATCACATTTGGTCCTGGTGAACAAAGAGATGCATATGTCTTCATGTCTTTGGATCCATCAAACAGACTGAGGAGGTCTGGGGTTTGCACTACTTTGACTGACATTTCCTGCCACTTCCCATCTGCTGTCACACTTGTTAGCTTGTTTTGGAAGTTCCTCTTGGCACTACGTTTTCCTATGATTAAGTTTCCTACTGATATCTTGTCGTCTTCATTTTTCCCAAGAAGCATGATCCTTAGACCAGAAGCTAAAAAAGATACAAAAAAATATTTTCACCATTTTCAATAAACTAATCAACCATTGCAATAATCAGGTAAATGATTGTCAATTTCAGAGCAAATTGTAAAACAAAAACAGAAATTGTAACTTCAAATACATACTGTACATGGATTACAGAAATGTCAAATCTTTATAAACGAAACAACACAAAAGTTGTGATTCAGTTCAGCTTTACTCACTGTCAGGATGTAGGAACTCGCTCCTGTGCCGTTTCTGAGGTGTTTCAGTTTGACCCTTTCCCTCTGTAATGATATAGAATGTAGAAAAGTACAATTGCATAAGGTTGTCATTTCTTGTACATTAATCTGTATGATAGATCACATGATATGATGTGCTATTGAAAACAGTGCATCATTTTGAGGCGCAAACTTTAATCTATGTTTTTAAAGCCATGACATTTTTTGTCAGTGGGCACACACAAAAATCAAGAATTGTGTACAGCATCTTTGTGTTTGTATGTGAACATACAATAAGATATTAAGGGCAAAAGAAGACAGAGGTAAGCTAATCGGAAAGCCTGACAGGGGATTAGGCACATTACTGCAACATACAAGGTGCTGTGCCATAATCTGCAAAAACTGATTGCCAAATGTTATACTCTGTCGCCTATGTTGCTTTAATCTAGATCAAACAGTCATAACGTGCAAATACAAACAACTGTGTTAATAGCAAAGGTATGTCTTTGTGAAACCTTTATGTTTCTTGTAACTGAAAAATCACAATAGGCTCCTTTATGTTTTAGCTAGGCGGAATTATGCTGTTTTCAATACACGATAGTGCACTTGGTGATACAAGCGCGAAATTTGGCACAGATGACCTTCATATGACCCTAATTGATAATGAACCTCTGGCCACGCAGAATTCCTAAGATTTCAAGATGGCCACCACCAGTTTTCAAAATGGCTGCAACTGGGCCAATGTGTTGGACTATATTGCTTTGCTGGGGCTTATTTTTATATAAGAGAATGTGTTCTGGAGGTATTCCTACCAAGTAAGAAAAAAAATTACATTAGGTTCCAAAATGGCGGCATATTTTCCAATATGGCTGCCGATAAATTGCAGAAATGTAATGTTTTCTGGTCATTAGTGCCTCTGTTTTGAAGCCTAGTTACTGGGCCAGTTTCCTCAGGAATTATCTCAATAAAACAGAACTCTTTGAGTTTCTGGCACATAAAATTGCTTCCAGGGACACACAGAATGAAACTTGCACTATTGTCACAATGGGAAATGCAGTACTTTGCAACTTAGATGACCATGATGTGTCTGACTTACAGGGCTGCACACACGAGGAAGCTGACACAAGGTTCCTTCATGCAGCCCATGCTGCAAATCATGGTGCGTCAGATGCCATCATCCGCAGCTCAGATACTGACGTTGTTGTCATAGCAGTTTCGATAGTTCAAAGACTTGGCTTGAAAAAGCTGTGGATTGCCTTTGGAAGCGGGAAGGACCACAGATGGATCCCAATCCATGAAATTGCATCAGCTATTGGATCAAAGTCATCAGGCCTTTCCTTCTTTCATGCATTCAGCGGATGCGATACAGTTTCGTCCTTCCATGGAAAGGGGAAAAGGTCAGCATGGCAGACATGGAACGACATCTTCACCAAATTAGGTTCAACACCTGTTGCAGTAACTGATGAAGACATACAAGTCATTGAGGAGTTCGTAGTACTCATGTATGATAGGAGTAGTTCCTACAAGGAAGTGAATGAGGCACGACTAGATTTGTTTGCCAGAAAACAGCGATCATATGACTGCATTCCACCAACAAGAGCTGCTCTGAAGGAACACTGCAAGAGAGCTGCATTCCAAGCAGGACATGTATGGGGCCAGTCACTCTTGTGCAGTCCTGTTTTGCCAAGTCCAATCCACTGGGGATGGCACCAGAAGGACAGAACCTGGCTTCCACACTGGACGGATCTTCCAGCAGTGGCCAAATCATGCCAGGAGCTGACGTGTGGATGTAAAAAAGCATGTTCTGGCCACTGCAAATGCTTTAAGTTTGGACTTATCTGCACACCCCTCTGTGGTTGCAGTTGCTAGTACACTGGCCTGTCACTTGCCCAGCCACCATTGTAAATGAGAATGTGTTTATAATGACTTGATAACAAAACAAAAAGTAAGCACTAAGCTTTACCAAGCTAATAAATCACTTTCAAATGTTCCATAAATGGATTCTGTGTATGGTAATTAATACAAATACATGTACTACAAGCTCATGTGGATAAACCATAAGCAAATGCACATTTCTGCAATTTATCGGCAGCCATATTGGAAAATATGCCGCCATATTGGAACCTAATGTTATTACTTGGTAGGAATACCTCCAGAACATATTCTCTTATATTAAAATAAGCCCCAGCAAAGCGATATAGTCCAACACATTGGCCCAGTTGCAGCCATTTTGAAAACTGGTGGTGGCCATCTTGAAATCTTAGGAATTCCGCGTGGCCAGAGGTTGATTATCAATTAGGGTCATATGAAGGTCATCTGTGCCAAATTTCGCACTTGTATCACCAAGTGCACTATGGTATCAATTTTCCGCCTAGCTATTTCTTGTAACTGAAAAATCACAATAGGCTCTATGCACAGCAGCCATTTTGGAGAGAAATTGGGCCTCTTCTTACTTCCTTCACAGGTGTTACCAATGATACCAATGAAGGCTCTGTTCCATTCTGGTCAAACAGAGTCAGGGTGTTGATATTGTGCATCTTAAAAGTAATTCTGAGAGTGTACAAATGGAACCATATGGACCCGTACGGGTCCATTTGGTTCCATTTGTACACTCTCAGAGTTATGGGGGTCTTTGAAATTAAAAGTTTGAGAACCACGTGTGCTACATGAAATGGAACAAAGCCTTCATTAGTATCATTGGTAACACCTGCTGTGCATAAAGCGCAGCAGGTGTGCATAGAGCCTATTGTGCCCAAAAAGTGTTAACTGTTAGCGTAATCAGGCATGACAGTTTTTGTATTGTTTCTGATGTTCATACTGTATATGTTTGGTAGCCTATGGGCCCTATTTAGGGCCAGACTGGCTAAACCAGATATTTGAGGATTTAGGAGTGCGCAAGGGGCATTCTTGTGCAAAAGATGCTATTTTGGGACACCAGCCTAATCCGCAAAACACCTGCACTACCCGTTGTATCAGGTGTGGTTTGGGCGTTACAATAATAAAACCAATCACTGTGCCAGATGCCATTGCCTCAAAGAGAAGATTGCGCAAGCCATTATCCCCAATGCAATCTTCGTGTGCTCTCTCCCTCTCTGCCAGTGTTGCCAGGTCTGCTTATTATAAGCCACGTTGGGCTTGTTTTTCTGTAAAGTTGCTTGTAAATAATGGTAGTTGTGATCTTGTAGATCGTCTATTTTCAAATAGCCAACATACATAAATATGCTCATTGTTTAATACCCGACATACTGTATAGGTTTGAAGTGCTCATGTGGCCTATAGTCGCTTCTTTTGGGCTTGTTTTCATAGACCTGCTGGTTGCTTATTCCTCACACAAATTCTGGTAACACTGCTCATGTTCCGACATGAACTCTGCTACCGCACTGAGGCACCGTAACATTGGACACCATTTGCCCGACGTTTACTTCATAGGCTCTAGCCTTTGATTGCCTTTCGATAAAACCATGTTTGATAGACATACTGTAAGTATCACCTACATGTTACTGATTAGAGAGAATTTTATATTATTGTAATCAGTTCATTATTTCCTGTGTAATCAATGAATACAACTGAAGTGTGTAATTTGGAGAGCATTGCATTGCGCGATGCACAAATTGTCTTCTTTGAATAGACTATCATCTTAAAACACAATTGACACAAGAAATTGACACTCTCACTTCTGCTGATTATAGGAAAATTAGAATCACAGAGATTCGTTGAGAATTATATTATGAGAGAGGGATCCTTTGAATGTTGTGCCGTTGTGCGCCCCGCCCCGACATGTCCATTGCAGGCGCGCTCTACCAAACAAATTTGGCATAGCGGGTGGTTTTAGAATCCACTATGCGCTTTCCCAAACGTGTGGGCAAAATCACAATTTTGTGGCCAATGCAACAACACACCCACGGCACACCTCCAGGCGGAAATAACAGAGTCGGCATAATGAATAGCGCGTATAGTGGCCGCAAGATACCGTTTAGGGACAGTGCCAGCTCCCTTAACCCTAATTCACAGGTAGTAATTCATGGGTAGTGGGCAGCGGGTGTGGGTATAGCCTTGGCCAGAATAGGGCCCACATATCTAATAGTCTTGTTTAGGACTATTTGGAAACTAGACAGTAAAAAAAAAATTAAACACGTCTCTAGCAAAAAGTTTGATTAAATGGGTTACAAGAAACATTGAAGTCTCACAAAGACATACAGTATCATTGCTATTACCACATGCAAGGTACACTATGTATATTTGCATATGACTATTTCATCCAGATAAAAGCAACTGTACACATATAGGCGATATGGGAGGGTGTATTTGTTTGTTTTCAAGATTATAGGCCGTCAGACTAATGGGCCTTGGTCTAATTGAGGTTTTGGAATAATGGCCTGTCAGACCAGTCTCCTTGCTCAACACTGGTTAGTTCTGCACTGTTTTCAATTGTATCGGATTAAATCAACTGTGAGATTGCAAAGTCTAGGTAAATGAATGTCAATTTCAGAGCCATTTGTAACAAGAAAGAATGACATAGATGTCATGGTGAACGGAGCGTTGACAGTGGCTGGATGTTTTTGGGATGCAGGTTTGTGAGGGCAGGCTATGTTATGGCAGATGGTGGATTGTTGGTCTGTTTAATGTGTGTGATTTGTGCTATGTATGTGATTGTTGTGGTTGCTATCGGTTGTTATAACATAGTTCGGAATGTATGCAAATGTGAGCAAATGAGGGTAGTTAGGTGAATGAGTAGGAAATGGAAACAAGCTAAATGTGTGGAAGCTAAAGTGCTAGCAAGTGAAAAGAAAAAATAGTTCATTTAGATGAGTTGTGGCTAGAGTTTTTTTTTACTGAAATAGCAGAGCAGTTACTTTGTACAGGTGTTGTTGGCTCATGAAAGTAGCAGTACATCATTAGTTGCAAAGATACATTTGTGTAAAAACAATGAGAAGTACGGAAGTAAGACATGGTTGACTTTATACGACAGAATTCAGCAATGTAATATATATATATATATATATATATATATATATATATATATATATATATATATATATATATATATATATATATATATGTCACAAAACCTTGAGTAGAGATGGGATTGATGGCTCTTTTAAGGGAGGGATATGTTATATATTATACATATGTTATAAATTATACATGTTATAAATTATACATATGTTATATATATCGTTGCTGTCCAGCAGAAACTAGCTCCATTTTTCCGCTTTTGTGTTTTTTCCCATAAATCAGTGCTATTGAACACCCTTTACGTCTGTGTGTTGATTCAGAAAATATTGAACCAATGAATAGTATTAAAAAGTGCTTCTGACAAAACCAGCTAACTCCATTGGATCCTCAAACTTTCTGCTAAACCAGCTAAGTCCAGCAAAGGGGGGTGAGTTTTTTTTTTTTGCTGACTCCAGGCTCCACCCCCTTTTGACCTCCAACCTCATTGTGAGCATGGAGGTCCATTTAGCTGTTCTTATCAATGATGAACAAAACCTCCTAACTCTACGTTTTGTTTAGTTTTTGTCATTTCCTGAAAAATTAACATTTTGGAGTTAGCTGGTTGCTGCCGGACAGCAGAGATATGTACATTTATTATATATTATATTAATTATTGTAATAAAAGGTTATATAATAATGTTATATATTATAATAATATGTATTATAATGTATACTATATTATAATATGATCAATTATATCATATTTATATAATATAAATATAAATAATGTTGAGATATAAAATATTTATATACATTTATATATATTTTTTAAATATATAAATATACACATCAGCCATAAATGAGAGAGTCTTTTGAACGGCTCTTTGAAAGGAACGAATCACAAGATCCGGCTCCCTTAAAAGAGCCATACATCCCATCTCTATTGCGCTGGTGATGTGTGTGGAATGTGAATACTGATTAAGTGTGACATATCTATTGGTAAATAGACGTGTGAACTACTTCGAAACTTCCATATGCTATTAGCATAGGCTAGCACTTCAATAGCACAGGAAGGCATCACCTTGAAGCACCATTATTACCTGAAAAGCCGTTTGAACGGCTATTATAGTTTACTATGTATAGGCGATATATTTTGGCAGTGGTGGAAAAAGTACTCAAAGTACTACAAGTTACTTGTAGTGGATTAAAACTGAAATATTTGCCTATGTAGTGGAGAAGTAAAAGTATTGGAAATTAGAAAATACTCAAGTAGAGTACAAAAACCTCGAAAGTGTACTTACAGTACCGAAGTAAATGTACTTAGTTACTTTTCACCACTGTATTTTAGCATGTATGCGTACAACACACTTCAACAAATATCACAGTATCTCATTCAGTTCTTAGACATTCAAAATTGCAAAAATATATATAAACAACGTGTTACCAATACTGCAATATAGAAATACTCTGTTACAAGTTAAAGTTCAGAATGCGCAATTTTGGTAAAAGTACAAAAGTGTTAGCACGAAAATACTACAATTTTTGAGAATAGCGGATCTACAAGTTCACGGCTATTTTCAAATAGCCTATGTTTAAAATAGGACTGTTAGTGGCTAATGTATGTTATGTGATATTTATTTATTTTTTCGTTTTTTTTTATTTTATTAGGCTTGCCAGAAAAAAAAATAGCAGTCCAAGTAGGCTACGAAGACTCAGGCCCAGTTGACCAGTGGTGGAAGACATTACTTAAGTAAAAGTATCAATTACACAACATACAAATACTCTGTTACCATTACCACGCGCGTGTGCATGGTCGTGAATGAAATAACGGCTCTATTGTTAAGTAGTGAATGTGTGAATGACTTCGAAACTCTAATGGCCAGTGGTCATTATCACCTCAAGACAATAGCCACACGACCAGTCAGTTTACCAGTGGTGGAAGTAGCCTACTCATAATAACACATCAGACTGGTGTGTTATTATATTAATACAGATGTTTTTCATGGACTGTGTGTTATTAGGCTATATTACTTTTCTTTTAGTCCAGATGTATTCAGATATTTTACTCAAGTAAAAGTATCAATACCAGTCCACAACATATAAACACTCTGTTACAAAAAGGTTTGTGTGGGTTTGTGTGGTTTACAAAAAGATCCACTAGGTGGCGGAGTTTCTTCATCTTCTCTGTACTTTCAGTCAATACGTCAATACATAGTAACGTGTGGGAATCTCGCGAGAGTTTTCTATCAAACCAAGATGGCGGTAGCCAGTCCAAAACAAAGTTTTGTTAGAGATAAATAAGTTCAAATTCATGTTTTAACACCCCTTGGAAGGTGGAATGAGGTTTGTAAGGTGAACATTTCATAGAGAGTGCCAAGAGAGTGTGTTTACATTAAGTTAAAAAGATCTTTTTTTATTGCTCTAATGTAACTACATTAATGCCTTGACATAATGAATGCAAGTCTTATGTCTTCCTTGTTTAAAAAGGTTTCCTTTCATGCTTACTGTTGTTTTATTGTCCCACTTTGCACCATTTAAGAAGGTTAATTTGTTTTTGTTGTCAAGATAAAGCGTATTTTGGTCAACTGTTTGTTTAAATTACTTTATTATATTTTTGTGATACTTAGGACATATATTTTGTGTCGCATGTTTACTAGTTTTCACGGTAGGGAATAAACCGAACAACGTTTGTGTGGGGGTACTATGCGTCTGTACGTTGGTTTGAGTAATTAGATGACATTGTTATGTTTGTCATATATGTTTTGCTCCATGTAAATTACTCGATTCGTATTATGACTGTTTTGATTGCCCACATTCCATATCCTAAAGCCAATTTACACATTCTATGCTAATCTGCCAGCTCTGATCTATCGCGTTTAGGAGTTGTCCATGATGCGACAGATTGAATAGCATATAATTGACTTCATTGATGCAACACATTTTGTATAAGTGATTAATCTCCATGAAAGGGTTACAGCCTTATTGTTGTTGTTATGTGTGAACATGATGGCGCTCAAATATTGTGCATTTATATTGAAGAATGTCAGCTTGTATGTAATTGTATTTGTGCAGAGACAGAGGGATTCACTCACACTAAGGTTATTGTTATTTACCATGGTCGAGCTATACAGCCTTCAACGTCCATTCTGCAAATCGGCCCAGTGATCTACACACACCACATGGTGGCCCACTGTCTCCATTAACCACGACCTGCGCCCCAGACCTCCACTTCAGTTCAACATTGAGCAGAAATTCAGCAATATTGACCATGATTTCATAAGAGTGCGTGGCTCACACTGAAATATACACATGAGCTCAGCATGTACAGCAGTACTGTGTCTGTACGTTGGTTTGAGTCAGATGACATTGTCATATGTTTTGCTCCATTTAAATTACTTGATTCGTATTATGACTGTTTTGATTGCCCGCATTCCATATCCTAAAGCCAATTTACACATTCTATGCTAATCTACCAGCTCGGTTTGACTCATTAGATGACATTGTCATGTTTGTCGTATGTTTTGCTCCATGTAAATTACTTGATTCGTATTATGACTGTTTTGATTGCCCACATTCCATATCCTAAAGCCAATTTACACATTCTATGCTAATGTTAATTCTCCTGTCAGGGTAGCATTCAAGTAACACAAATCTACAGGTTGATAATGTTTTATTTGTTCTTACAAAATTGTGGCCACAAGTAGTCTATGTTATATCAAGTTATTGTTATGATGGTTATGTGAACATTACAGGTCCACAAAAGGAACCCACGTCCACAGGTGATTTAGCCTTATATATATATATATTAGCACATTTTCGTCATGTAGGCAATAGAGGGAAGTTTATTTATTTATGGTCAACATTACTGGCAGTATGGACGATCGGTAGCTTAGCTACCTACTTAGCATAGTTTGGATCTACTATTGTGAAATATTGCATTTTTACGTTTAATACTTTATTTTGATGGCATAGTTTGGATCTGCTATGGTGAAATATAGCATTTCGGTAGCTTAGCTACGTACTTACCATAGTTCGGATCTGAATGAATACATTGGATAACATATCCAGTGAGAGAGTGTGTGACGCGTTGTGGGCTTGTAGATCTGCTATTTTCAAAAACTTTTGACAAAATGTGAAAAACGTGCAATGTTTTTGCAAACATTTTTAGACCACAAATGTTATGGTGGTCCCTGGCACTAACCTCGTGGTTGGACATACAGTCAGTGGAAAAAGCATGCACATTTTTTACTTTAGTAAAAGTATCAATACTGCAATGTAGAAAATGTAAAATGACTATGTTAAAGTAAATGTCCGGCATTAAAAATGTGCTTGAGTAAAAGTACAAAAACATTGGTATCTTAAAGTACCAAAACTAGAAAGTAGGCTACTCATTATGCAGAATATCCCATTGCACAAGTTGTCAAATGTGTGACATATTTTGAAAATAGCAGATCTACAAGATCTGTGAGCTTGTAGATCGGCTATTTTAGAATGGACGAAATGTTTATAGGGGTGAAGTGGTTAATGTAGGTTTTGTAATAATAATCGAAATCTACACAGTAGTACTGAAGTTGTCAAATAAAAAAAGGTAGGCCTACTGCCACATAACACTACAGGCCTTCACATAATGAACATAGGCCTACTGTAGTGTGCACATAACACTATAAATAGCAAGGTTAACATTAGCCTAGTATTGTAGTAGTTCAGATGACACCTTGTCAAAACAACTATACAGGAAAAAAGCAACATCACTGTGGGTGGAAACACGATCGCATCGTCCGTCACCAACGTCATGGCCGAACTTCAACCTGTTTTTTGCACTTTCTCCATTACAACCCGTACATCTACATAAACGTCCAGGTTTCAAATATAAACTGCGTACCCCATGGCCATGGATGTTACAATTATATACAGGCCGTCAGAAGTACTTGTGTCTTCCGTATTGTTCAATGAAAAGCATTCTAATTCGATCAATGGCCTCTTTCTCCGAATTTTCTCCATGCTTTCAACTAAGCGACCCTAGCGGTTGGGAGGTGTATTGCACTCTGATACATTGTAACTGTATGAGGAAATGGCCGTCGATCGGATTAAAATGCTTTTTATTGAACAACACGGAATAAACGGATACTGTTGAGGAACCTTACATCATTATAACGTCCGTGGCCACGAGGTAAGTACTTTATATTTGAAATCTGAACGTTTATGTAGATGTAGGGCCGTAAATGGAGAAAGTGCAAACACCAGGTTGAAGTTCATCAATGACGGTCGTGACAGACGATTGTCTTAAGATCAGTAGTATATCCATTGTCAGACAAACCAAAATACGAAAATATCTCTGGCAAACACAATAACGCACGCACGCACGCGCGCGCACACACACACACACACACACACACACACACACACTCGCGCACCACGAGGGAGGCGGCATGTTGTGGAACCCTGCTGTGTGGAAGCAGGGGATGTAGGATGATAACAGGAGGATAGATTCCATAGCCCGAAGGGACAGTCATGTGTTTGATTGGTTGTTGTTGGTTGTCAGGGCAATATCACAACCAATCGGTGGACGGACATTTAATGATGACGTGGTTTCAGACCCTTTTTTAGCAAACCCGCCCCCTTTTTCCAACAGACCAACCAGACTGACCCAACCCCGCCCCTTTTTCACCGACGCCCCGCCTCTCTTTAAATAGCTTCAGAGGTTAACTCCCCGTTTTGGCCATTTGGGCATTATCTGTTCATTAGGACAGAGCTATCGCTCCGTCCAAAAATACAGCAGGAAGGTACATTCAAATAGGTCTTGTTAGGGATTATAAAAATGTCAAATCTTTTCAAATGAAACAGCACAGCAGTTGTGATTCAGTTCAGCTTTACTCACCATCAGGAGATTGACACTCATTGCCCCTGCGCCGTTTCCGAGGTGTTTTACCCTTGCCCTCTGTAATGATATAGGATGTAGAAAAGTACAACGTATGTAAACAGATTGTAATTTCTTGTTAACTAATCTGTATCGTAGATGTATTTTTTAATGACAAATACCTAGGTGTCATTATATGGACAAAATATGTTTATTCATATTGGCCTTACAGTCTTTTTGAATATTGATTTAATTTTATGAACGAAGACTAAAAAATTTTAGTTTTTAAATGAAATAAATATTCCAAATGACAAAGACATATTTTTTCCTTTTTGTGTAGTTTTGTTGTTTTCAGTTTAATAAAATGTTATTCCTGTAATTTAACATGGTCTGTTTATCTGTTTACGGCAAGACATTTTTATTGTTTTGCTGGTAGAATCTAAGTCACCATTACACACCATTGCTCACAGGTTTGATAGATCTGATCTCCTACAGTACCAATAGGTTATTAACCTTCATCTTCAGGTAATTGATGTCACCGAAGGACATTTCTATGACCGGTGAATACAGTGTCATAGAATGAGTTCCACCGTTTTACTGTGGGGACAATCAGGTGTAGCCTATCCTTTTGACAGATATTACACACATAATTATGTCCTTCAGCATTAACATTTTTAATCAATCATTCACAGAACTTTTCCAGGCACTTTGATGTGCGCCCTGGCCAACTCCCGACATGTCCATTGCAGGTGGGCTCTACCAAACGAATTTGGCATAGCAGGTGCTTTTAGAATCCGCTATGCGCTTTCCCAAACGTGTGTGGGCAAAATAGCACTTTTGAGTATAATGCAACAACACGCCTACGGGCACACCTCCAGGCAAATAACGGAGTCGGCATAATGAATAGCGGGTATAGTGGCCGCAAGATACCGTTTAGGGACAGTGCCGGCTCCCTTATCCGTAATTCACGGGTAGCGGGCAGAAATTCACGGGTAGTGGGCAGCAGGTGCGGGTATAGCCATGGCCAGAATAGGGTCCATATATCTGATAGTCTTGGTCAGGACTATATTTGGAAACTACACGTCCAATAGCAATTTTTTTAATTAAATTGGTTACAAGAAACATTGAAGTTTCACAAAGACATACAGTATCATTGCTATTACCACATGCAAGGTACACTATGTATATTTGCACATTATGACTATTTCATCCAGATAAAAGCAGTTGTACACATAGGCAATATGGGAGTGTGCATTTGTTTGTTTTCAAGATAATAGGCCGTCAGACTAAAGGGCTTTGGTCTAATTGAGGTTTTGGAACAATGGCCGGTCAGACCAATGGCATGTCTCCTTGCTCAACACTGGTTAATTCTTTTCAATTGTATCGGATTAAATCAACTGTGAGATTGCAAGATCTAGGTAAATGAATGTAAATTTCAGAGCCATTTGTAAAATTACAGCAGGAATGGTAAATTCAAATAGGTCTTGTTAGGGATTTTAAAAATGTCAAATATTTTCAAATGAAACAGCACAGCAGTTGCGATTCAGTTCAGCTTTACTCACCGTCAGGAGATTGACACTCATTGCCCCTGCGCCGTTTCCGAGGTGTCTTACCCTTGCCCTCTGTAATGATATAGGATGTAGAAAAGTACAACGTAAGTAAACAGGTTGTAATTTCTTGTTAACTAATCTGTATTGTAGATGTATTTTTAATGACAAATACCTAGGTGTCATTATATGGACAAATATGTTTACATTGGCCTTACAGCTTTGGGCTGTCTTTTTGAATATTGATCTAATTTTATGAACGAAGACTATTTCTTTTTGTTTTTAAATGAAATAAATATTCCAAATTACAAAGACATATTTTTTCCTTTTTGTGTAGTTTTGTTGTTTTCAGTTTAATGAAATGATATTCCTGTAATTTAACCTGGTCTGTTTATCTGTTTAAGGCAAGACATTGTTATTGTTTTGCTGGTAGAATCTAAGTCACCATTACACACCATTGCTCACAGGTTTGGTAGATCTGATCTCCTACCAATAGGTTATTAACCTTCATCTTCAGGTAATTGATGTCACCGAAGGACATTTCTATGACCTGTGAATACAGTGTCATAGAATAAGTTCCACTGTTTTACTGTGGGGACAATCAGGTGTAGCCTTTTGACAGATATTACAAACAAATGTTTTTCAGCAATAAAAATGTAAATCAATCAATCACAGAACTTTTCCAGGCACTTTGATGTCACATCAAAGTGCCTGGAAAAGGAGCGGCTGGCCTTCATCCACAGTGCTGACCACTGGCCAGTAGCACTGCCCCGATTAAAGCAACTAGTCCATACCGGGTGAAGTGCGCAGACGAAAGTAGTTGCAAACGTGGGGTTATTGCGCGTCCGGTCGCGGCCAGTAGCACTGTAATACACTGCCCCCGATTAAAGCAATAAGCCACAAGACAATAGATAGCGTAGGATGCCTGCCACGGAAGCAAATAATCCAGATTTATCGTCCTAGGAGGAGTTTGTTAAAGTAATTTTTGGTGTGTGTGCCTGAAAAAGGCAAAAACAATATATCTCATAATACGTATATCTCATAATATAAATCGGAAATCTAATTTAAATGTAGGTGAAACCCTAATGTGGGACTTCAACTTTGTAATGGACGCTATTGAGCCACTTTGCCACACCAATATCCAAGACCCATAAAATATCAAAATGTTCACCACTTCTGACAATCGTTAGGGCCACCATCACATATTTAAGACACGTTATTTCAGTATATTACTGTACAGTCTCATCAGAGAAACAGATAAGTGGAGATAGGCGATCACATGTGACATAGCTCATGAACCAAAGTGGAACACATGACATTAGTGACTATGTTGAACGAAGGAAAATGTATTTGTCTCTTCTACAAAAACTGCACAGCGATGGCTGAAATCGCCACTAACAACATAGGATCACTGTAAAAAAAAAAAGAGGGAACAGCCTTTATAAATACTGTATAAGGCAATTGACCTACAGAGGTCTTCATCAGGGCTCAACGACTAACAAGTTACCACTGATAGGACACAAAGGGTGAGGAAATGTTCTGCCCGTTAATGGACTTCGTCAGTGAACTTCCCTTGTTCATTCCATAATGCCAAGAGAAGTTACCCTTGCCCGCTGTAATGATATGGCCAGCCATGCCATAAAGTTCTGACTGCCCCCGGTTTCTCCACTATCATTACAACTATAATAAATATATTGCATTGTTATTCTGTGTTGTTGCCAAATATATATCTTGATCAGTGGTGTAAAGTAACTAAGTACATTTACTCAAGTACTGTACTTGTACTAGTTTTTTTTTACTTTACTGGTGTATTTCCAGTTTTCTACTCCACTACATATCAGAGGCAAATATTGTACTTTTATTCCACTGCAATTATTTTATAGTTACTGTTTACTTTGTAGATTTTGATTATTAATACAAAACATACATTGACCACTTCAGCCCTATGTATACAATTCCGGCCATTTGAAAATAGCAGATCGACAAGCTTGCAATGCGTCGCGATCGTGTAGATCTGCTATTTTCAAAAGATTTTTTATAAATTTATATATTTGAAAACTTGTGAAATGGGACATTCTGCATAATGAGTACTTTCTAATTTTTGTATTTTAAGTACATTGTGATACCAATACCTTTCAAACCATTGCACATACACTACCTTTAATCTTGAATGTTAAATCCAATAAGCCACAATTTATCTTGTATATGAAACTGGATCAAGTGCTATTATCAGTATTGTAAAAGTCCCATATTTAGTTTTGCATTATTGTTTGATGTGAATAACACCTTTTTCAGAATGATCTTGCCTTTATTATTCATAATAAACTATTGACTTATTCTGTTTTTTCATTGATTGGCTTATTCTACATGAATGTTCACACTATTCTAATTATTAGCCTATAATAACACATAAAGTTGGTGGTGTGCCGGTAGTATCACAGTTAAGGTCCTTTAAGGCGGTTACACACCGGCGAATATGCAAATATACGCAAAATTCGGACTCGTTCCAAATAATTAAAAGACGCTTTTTTCGCTCCGCGAAACTGATGTGGAAGCTTACATTGACTTTATAAGGTTTTAAAAAAAAACGTATTATTCGCATGAAAAAAATCGCCCCGGTGTGTAAGGACCTTTAGCCTTGGAAAAGGCCTAAGATCTTGTGCCCTAAACATCAAACCAACACAATAAAGACAAACTTGGTTTAAAATGATATGTGGCTGAATGAAATTGAAAGTAATTATCAACAGATTTACTTGTTACCAAGTTCACATTTATGTCTTACTGGACTCACCAGATTTTGTAGATTCTGCCATAACGTACTTCAGGTCTGTCTTCACTCACACAATTCTGGATCCAAACTCCATCTGAATACAGAAAGTTGATGATTTCAAATAAAAGAAACAAAAGAAGCCTAATTTTCAACATTACTCTGTAAATCAAACTAGTGGCACAGCATTTGCTCACCTTGAAATAAAAATACTGAACCTGCCACATTTTAATGAAAACTAGTTAAGAGAATAGAAAGTGGAAGTTAACCGAAATTGTTCCAAATAACAGGAAGGTGTAAACAATTTAAGAAAAGTGTGTGAGCAACACCTTCCTCCTAAGCCACAACACATTAATACAGCACAGTGTGGTCACAGTAACAGTTCCTACCTGGTGTCAGGATAAAATTTCATTAAAGCAAAACAGAGCATGCAACATACATATAGAAAAGATTGTCAATAATAATAATAGTATTAATACAAATAATAATTACATAGATGAAGAATGACATTGGACTCTTGGAAGATTAGCCGATGGGCTAAAAGAGATCCACATTTAAAAAAATCCAATCAATCCCAATGTTCACCTGAATTAGCATTGATGTTTTTTATAAGGTTTTCTGATTAGGCTAGTTATTTTAATTATTTTGCTTGGTTCATTAGTTTTATTTTCTGTTCTCTTTACTTACCTATATTTTCTGTCTGAAACACTCATTGAAGCACACGAGAACAACTGAAGTAGCCCTGAACAAGCACTGAACAACTTGCAAACAGGATGTCAACTAGATAATCATTAATGTATTGTTCATTAACTCCTGCTATAAAGTGTCTGTTGTTGCACTAAACCTGATGGGAAAATGAAAGAAATGGCAAGATGTCTTAAACATCAAACCAACACAATGAAATCAAATTGAGAAATGTTATGTACAATCACAAACACAAAAATGGACAAAAGGAAATATGTCTCCATCCCTCTCTGTGAAAAGGGCCTTTGATCATTTTGTACCTAGGGACAATGGTGGATAGAAGCAAATAGATTACAAAATAAATATATAAAATTACAGCAAGTATAACTTTATTTTTTAAAGGCAGTAAGAAAAGCATTTTAACAAGACAAACAACATGTTTATGTTCAAGAAAGACTCAAGAAGGACTCAAGAACATAAACACTGGATATCTGTTGAAAAGAGATTATCTGAAAATAAAATAAAGAATAAATGAAAGGTTATGTAAAAATATAGTTAGGCAAAACTGTTAAGAGATCTTCACAGTCTTTTTGAACAAATTATGTTTCACATCATATTGTAGTGAACCTGCACTATGGTTGACGTTGGCAATTACGTGTGTCAGTCACAATCAGGTGAGTGCCATCAGTCTGTGATTGACACACGTCATTGCCAACGTCACCCATAGTGCAGGTTCACTACACTTTCCCCCCCTTAAATGTGACTCGTCCCTGAGTCATCAAAACTCGTAGTCACTGGCTGTTACGAAACCCTTTTGGGTCTAGGGTTGGGCTTGTAACATAATGATGTTTAACGGGTTGTTGAGCATTGGAGGTTCAAATAACGGAGACCACAACAAGGTTCTGAGCAAAAGGTGCAACGTGCTTTTACTCTTTAAGCAGGATGTTATTCACAATATTCACATTTCCTCAAAATCTTGGTATGCACAGGGCATAAGATAAACCAAAAGAAAGTAAGCCAGTACCAGGGGACATGGGTGTTGCCAAAACAACAAACAAAGCAGCTAGCAAAACAAAAGACAGACTAACTAACTAACTAACTCATTAGTATAGTGAAAACAAAAGCCTGCCTAACTATACTCTAACAGTGACCAGCGTCAAAAATACATAAATGGCAAACACGCCTTACCTAGTGTGCTTAACAATGTTCTACCTACGTGGTGGCTATGTACAGAGGCCTCTGTCTTTCCTGTCCCAAGGCAGCAGCATACACAAAGCAGGTTAAATGTAGAACAGTTTCTGAATTGTTAAGGTTAGCTCTGGGAGTGTGGATGCATACAGGTGAAATGTTGGTGAGAGAATGAGTTGAGGTGGAACCCAGCCTTTTATAGGCAGCAGATGGTGGTTATTGGATGAAGGTGGAGCCAGGTAACAGTTTGATTGACAGCTGACAACCGGGCTGGGGGTCACTGCATTCTCCTGCGATGTTGATCCCATACTCCGCCTTTCCCCTTCCCGGGCACGATGGCCGCTAGTTCCTGGAGTCACCGTCCCTGGCTCTGCTGGTGGCTGGTCCCCCAACAGGGCTCCTCCCGTCTGTCTCTCTCTTTCCACCACCGTCCGACTGGGGGCTGCTACCCTTTCTGGCTGATGGACGTCTGCCCCGCCCGACCTTGCTGTAGAACTCGAGGTTCGCCAACGGGTCCAGCCAGCACCACCTGACGCCCCAGGTTGTGTAGGCACAGTCTGCTGCCTCGGTGCACCTTCCTGGTCGTTTCTCTCTGGTAAAGGGCCATGGAAGTCACTCCACCCATTTATTCCAAAAGGTATAGTGCTACATGATGGGGCCTACTTCATGTTTTGGCGTTTGGCCTTCAGTACAGTCAGAGCCGTCTGGGAGAAATGTGGGGCCCGGTGGGAGAAATGCGGGGCCCCCCCGGATGGGGATGAGGATGGGGCGGATATTTCCGAGTTTTTGGTGGTTATTTGCGGTTATTTCTCTTTATAACTCTTAATAAATGTGATTCTGTTAATAAAAAAAAAATGAACGCACCGCTCGCACCACCCTTCCTGCGGCCCTGAGTACAGTATAACACTTGAACTGCAGGTTGGACATTCACCCAGCCTGGCAATGATGTGCCCTTTTCTATTTTGTTTTATTCTATTTAGTGCTTCTAACCACAGTTGAGTGTTTAACAATACACAACTAATCAGATGGATGTTCAAGAAAGAGAGAATGCAGTTTACACAGAGAAAGATGAGACACATTTCCTTTTTGCATTTATTTTGAAAAATATGAAATAAATTAACCGATCAGGTTTCTATTGTTGTTTCATATCAAACTCTCTGTTAGTACAATTGTCTCTTAGTACAACAATGGACACTTTACAACAGGAGTTGTTAATGAGCAATGAAACTGTTAATCATTATCTAGTTGGACTAGTCTCTCATCATTCTATTTTAGTTGTTCTCCTTTCCTTCAATGAATGTTGCAGTAATACACTGGTAAGTAAAAATATCAGAAAATGTAACTAACGAACTGAACAAAATTACTTTTAATTGGAAGACATTAATAAAAGTAATAATCAAGAGATTTTTTTTTAATTACTGTACAGTATATCTGTATGTATTACAGTGCATGCACTGTATTTGCTTTGATGTAACATAGTCCAGAAACCAGGTTGGAACTGTGACCCCCTACGGCTACGCATTGATCTGCAGTGGTTCAGTTCAGGTGAGGAAGATGTTTTTGGATTTCTCTTAACTACTTTTTGTTTGAATTTGTGGCAGATTTTTCAGGATTATTTTGTTATTATGATTATTATGTGGCACCAGTTTGTGTTATGGAGCAATGTTGAACGTTACAGTAAGCTTGTTCTACTTATTTTATTTAAGTTATATACTTTGTGTTTGTATTCAGAAGGAGTTTGGATACGGCTTGTGTGCGTGAGGAACGTCCTGAATGAGGCTATGGCAGAATCAGCGACTACACCTGGTGAGTCCAGTTAGACGATATCTCATAGAGAATTACATTAAATTTCATTCAGCCATATCAACTTTTGTTGTGTTCAAGATTCAAGATTTGTTGTTACATGTTATATACAGGTACAAATGCATATAAGAACAATTACAAGTTTTTATTCCTCAACTTTGTAGAAGCAATAATAAACAAGAAGAAATATATTAGTATTAATATAAAGACAATAACAAGGAATGTGGTATTATTAACAAGAATATTATTATACGTTAATATGCTACTATCATTATTTTAAGACAATCAAAACATGTTACAAGTAATAAATAAACACACAAAACAACAAGTGTTGGTTTGATGTTTTGTGTAGCTTGTCTATACCTCTTGACCTAGAGGGAAGGTGAAGCCTCCTAACAGGTTGGCTTTTAATTTTGCTTGAATGTGTAAAGATAGATATATAAATACCTTCCAAAATAATAATAATAGGACTAATAATAAATTGTATTTATAACGCACTTTACATTTTTCAAATCTCAAAGTGTTACAGGGTTGAAAAACATTGGCAAAGGCAAAGTCAACCAAACAACTACATGGGACCCTAGGCTAAAGGGTCAATTTTCAATAAACACTTTAAAAGGTAGCTTTAGTGGACCATGGTGCGGAGCTTAGTTATAGGGATGAGGAAAAGGTTGGTATTTGAAGAGCGGAGGCTCTTCAAAGACCAACCCACCTAGTTCACCCACCTAGTTAAGATCAGTTGTCCAAATTAATCACTTATTTCATATTCTGACTGCAAGAGCAGGAACATATGATTACTCATTTATCTAAGAGAATAAAGAAAAAAAAGGGGGAAAATGACATTTACATACATAATAAACAAAAAAACAAGTAAAACAGAATTTCATGAATAAACTAAACTACTTCATGAATAAATGAGACATCATTACATTCATATCATTCAACCCATTCCACGTTAGGGATTAGGGTTGGTCAATGATTTACATCAAGTGATTGTACTTGATCAATATTAGATGACCGCTGTAGTTAGGTATTTGTGATTAGAAAATCTACCATAGGCCTACAGATGAACAAGAAATGACAACCTATATTGATAAAACTGTATTTTTACTATGTGCTATATCATTACAGAGGGCAAGGGTAAGAAACCTCGGAAACGGTGCCGAAGCGACGATGAGTTACTGTTATCAACTCCTGACAGTGAGTAAAGCTGAACTGAATCACAACTGTTGTGCTGTTTCATGTAAAGAAAATCAATGCTACGACATTGACATTAAATTACCTGGATCTTGCAGTGTCACAGTTTATTTAATCTGATACAACAGAACACAGTTCTAACCAGTGTGTTGGGCAGGGTGCCATGCCAGTGGCAAACCCTAATAGTTGAAATACGCGTCCCATTAGGCCCGTCATCTTGAAAAGCAACACTATTGCTCTGAAGGACCATTGTTCCAACAATACACACTCCCAGTTCAATCTATATCAGATAGTTTCATCTGGATCAAATGGTCCGAAAGCAAATACACATAACTTATGGCCGTGGTGATAGTAGAGGTATGTCTTTGTGAAACTTTAACATTTCTTTTAACCAAATAATCATCATGGATGCTTGCAGGCAGAAAGCTCCTGAACCCACATGACAAAGTATGAAATGCACATGAAATGTAGTAGGCTTATAGTATTATAGGCTACACATTCTGGTTTAGTCCTAGACCTAAAATCAGTACGCTAAGAATGTTATTTTGTGTTGTGATTGAATACTATGACTGCATTTGTTCAGTGTTAGAAGTCAAAATACTAAGAAATTAAGGGCGACACCTACCTCTTCAGGAAACACTACCCTTCCTCTCTGCCTGACCTACTTGTTGTTAACTAGTTGTACGAACGCTTGTTTTCTATTGTTGTATTGTTTATTGGATCTTGTTTAGTCGATACACTTAATTGTTTTAGCTCATGCTCATTTGACTTAGCTATTTTGTCTCATCTGTTTAAGGAAATAGGTAGCTGATATATTGCACTTTTACCTTAGCGCTAGGTATACTCTTGGTTGCTTGTTTTTGCAGAAAATGCACTAAAGACTTCTGGTGATTAGTAGTTTTCGTTCCCTACCTATGTTGAATACACTTATTGTAAGTCGCTTTGGATAAAAGCGTCTGCTAAATGACTGTAATGTAATGTAATGTAATGTAACCATAAACTATGGCAGTGCATCCGTATAGGTATTAGTCATTGGAAAAGACCATATAGATTAACAAGAAATGACAGCCTATGATCTATTGTATTCTACCTGTATCGTTACAGAGGACCAGGGTGAGATACCTCTGAAACGGCGCAGAAGTGATGAGATACTACCTCCTGACAGTGAGTAATTGTTATAACCCCAAACAAAACCTACAAGAATTACTAGGATCTTGGAATGTCACACTTGATTTAACCTGATACAACTAAACACACTTCAGAAAAAAGCCAACGTTATCAATTTCATTAATTTCATTATTGAATTATTTATTATCTGGTGTGTTAATCTCTGTGTTGAGTGGTTATTTGCATTTAAAACTAAACAAATTCAATGTCTCTTAATTTTCCAGGTGATGGTGACAATCAGAGCACAGATTACATCAGGATAGTGCTGATTGGGAAGACTGGTAGTGGAAAGAGCGCCTCAGGAAACACTATTCTGGGCCAGAAGATATTTATATCCAAATGCAGGAAAGCATCTATCATAAAGTGTCTCCAGAAAGAACATGGTCATGTAGATGGCCGTCCTGTTGCTGTAGTTGATACAACTGGTTGGTTTGATACAAATCTGTCCCAGGAAGACGTTAATGAGGAGATAACAAAATGCATAAAATTGCTGGCCCCTGGTCCTCATGCGTTCCTGTGGGTGTTACAAATTGGCCGATTCACATTAGAGGACAAACAGACATGGAAGCTATTCCAGAAAGCCTTTGGAAACAATTACAAGAAATTCATCATCATTCTTTTCACAAGAGGAGACTCATTGGAGAATGATCAGTCCATTGAGGAGTACGTAAAAGAGGAGGATTCAGTTAATAATGTTTCATTTCAGAACCTCATTGATGACTGTGGAAGAAGGTACCACGTCTTCAACAACTATGATAAAAACAACCGTAAACAAGTCAGTGATCTGCTGATGAAGGTTGAGAGGATGGTTAAGGTGAATGGTGGAGGATGTTACACCCCAGAGATGTTCCAGGAGGTAGAAGCAGCCTCTCAAGAAAGAGTGGAGAAGATATTAAAGAGAGAGAGGGACACCCTCACAAGAAAATATGAAGAAGAAATGCAAGCAATGACAAGAAAGATGGAAGAGCAGCAAGTAAATACAAAAGAGGTAGAGAAAAGAGAGAAACAACTGAAAGAAATGGAGGCTTATAATAAGAAAGAAAATGAGGAAAGAAAGAAAGAACAGGAAAAAAGACAAGAGGAGGATGGCAAAAAGAAGAAAGAGGAGGAGGTTAAACAAAAGGAGTGGAAAGAAAAACATGAGAACAAAAGAAGAGAAGAGGATCAAAACAGACGACAAGAAGATGAAAAGGAACGACAGAAAATCAAGAAAGAACACGAAGAAAAAATGAAGATGATGGAGAAGAAATACAATGATGAGACCAGAAAACAAGCGGATGAAATCAATGAATTCAAAGAAAGAGTTCAGAAGTCAAAAGATCAAATTGAAATAAAAGAAGCGGAAATAAATGAGCTGAAATTGAAACAATGTTCAGAAATGGAAGAACTAAGAACAAAAGCGAATGTACTGGAAGAGCTTAGAACAAAAGAGGAAGAGCTGGACATTATGAAAAACAAAGAAAAAAGTCTGGAAGAAAAACTAAGGAAAAATGAGAAAGAACTGGAAGAGCTAAGAATAAAAGAAACAGGTCTGATGGAAGAACTAAGAACAAAAGAGAATGAACTGATAGAGCTTAGAACAAAAGAGGAAGAACTGGTCAAACACATACGAAGAAATTATATAAAACTGGACAAAATGCAAAACACAGAAAAATGTCTGATGGAAGATGTAAGGAGAAAAGACAAAGAATTGGAAGAATTACATACAAGAACAAAAGCAAATACCTGCATCATCAGCTGAGAAAATTGCCACATTTTAAGCATTTCAAAGCATTTAAATCATATCAACATTGTTTGATTATAATATTCTGTATGTTCATCTGTCAGTCACAACTGACTGTTGTCTTGCTGTCTGCATTTGAATGAATGTTGTAGTGGCCATCACTGAACTGTAGGGTTACTAAAACCAAACAGCTTTGAAATATCAAAGTACAAATAAAGCCTGATAAATTACTTTCAAGACAAGGTCATAAGCTTGATCTGATATCACACATCACAAGTCTAGTTGGTCTGGTTAGAAACTATTACAGTTATTAACACAGACCAAGAAGGGAATGGGTAGCTTTGCATTGTATAACTATCTGGTTAACTAGTAAAGCTTTGTATTGATCCTGTGCAATCTGTTTAACTAATAAAGCTTTGATCTTGTAAAACTATCTGGTTAACAAGTAAAGCTTTTTATTGATCATGTATATTTGGTTTACTAAATATTTGTATTGGTCCTATAAAACTAACAGTATCCATGGCATGTATTAAAGCTGCATACTGAGGATACCTGGTGGAAATGGCAGAGGGATCTTGGGATGGAAATTGCATTAGAGATTTGGTGTGAAATATTTGAAAATGCAAAAAACTGTATGTGTGGAATATAACCTGGTTGGTTCAGCTGAGAACTATAGATCGATTACAGATTTCACTTAGCCTTCACCATAAAATGTATCCTAGTCTGTCTCCTCTCTGCCTTAAGTGTAAGATAGAGGTGGGTGATTATACTCACTGTATATGGTCATGTTATAAATTTGAATGATACTGGTTAGAGATTGTACAGCTGCTGAGTGTAATCTTTGATACAGAGACTGAACTTGAACCTGTTTATTCCTGATAAGATTGTCAATAAGTTCCATAAACAATTTATGAG
Organism: Gymnoscopelus braueri; assembly: GCF_963280865.1. Classification (NCBI taxonomy): domain Eukaryota; kingdom Metazoa; phylum Chordata; class Actinopteri; order Myctophiformes; family Myctophidae; genus Gymnoscopelus; species Gymnoscopelus braueri. The sequence goes on along the minus strand of NW_027660613.1, from coordinate 72,823 downwards.
ATGCCTGCCTGGCTCATGAGAAGCTTTCCTAGTTGCAGAATAAAACACAAGGTTGCAGGTTTAACAGAAAGTGTCTCTTTATTCATACTGGTACTGGGGCAGGGGGGAGTTGGAGAAAATGTAATCTTCCCTGTCCGGGCCAAAGAGAACTTCTGAGCACAGGGGGAAGAGGTTTAGTTCTCAGGAAAGCACTAGGCCTATAACTGCCAGTAGTAGTCAGAGCAGTCAGAGCTGTCTTCTCTTTCTGTGTGTCTCTCTCACTTCTTCTGTGCATCAACCGAGGGATTTTATAGTGGCTTGTATAGGTTGTTACACCTTAAGGGAATGAGGTACAGAAAAAAAAGAGAAAAAAATGAAAATGCCCTTTTCAGTTCAATTGTATCCAATCAGGAGAGAGAACTCAACTCAAAACTCATACAGCATGACACAAATAAATGAAACTGGAACACTATACAGCTGAAGTTAATAAATGGGTACCCTCTCCTGATTAGCTGAAATTTGCAACCCTCCTGAAATTTATTTTCTCTTTATTAAAGAGCTGGAGAGAAAGGGAGACCCCTGTTACTGAACACTCTATAGCAATGATTACTATCAGAATATGAACATTTTTACAAAAAACATTTTATGATGAAACAATATCACTTTTGATTGATTGAATACTTTATTAGATAGAAATGCAAACAGCACGAGTCATACACTTGGTCTAAAAGGATAACCCCAAAAAGTTCTGAGGACTTGTCTCCATTGAAGTCCTGTGTATTCAATTCATAGAGACATTTAAAGACATACAATAATATACAATACTATATCCTAGACATCATGGCGGTTTTGATGGAGGGAAGGATTCACACTTTTTTGATGGCTGTTGGTGGAGCATTCCACATTCTGGCAGTAGAACAAATTCGACTCAATTTATGTGCCGGATCTGGGTTCAGTGAGATCAGTGGGGTTCCTTCTGGTGTTGTTCCTGTGTGTGTCCTTTACGCTATTGAAGTAGTTTGACAGGTACATGGGTATCCCTGTTTTACAGGTATCTTGAAGACCAGGCCCATTGCAAGTTGCTTTACTCTGTCCATCCCACCCTAGCATAATGAGCTGATGTTAGGTGAGTTCTGGGTGTAAAGCCTAGTAACCTGACCAGTTTGGTTTGAGAGGTCTGCAGTTTGTTTTTTTCACCGGCCCGTTTCACCGTTTTAGCGCTCCTTCAGCAGCTGTTGCTTCTAAATTTCGGCGCTTTTCGGCGATAGTTGAGTCTTTTTTCACTTTCTCCCCGCCGTTTGCCCCCCCCATGGTGGAGCCATGTGCCATGTGCTGCAGCCCCTAAAGCCCTTCCGTTAAGCCTGCACTGGTTATATCCAAAAATATATTGTGACTAGTAAAAAATATATATACGGATATCCACAATATGTCTAATAAAAACAATATTTCAGGTATCTGCAATTAGAATTGTGACATGGAGCAATGCAATTGGATCATAAAAAGCATTCATTGACTATCTAAACTTACATTTTAGATATCCAAAATTACATGTCTCCTAATAGTCAAAATGTTATGCTAACTAGTCATAATGGTAATTAAAGATATCCATAATAAAAATATTATAAATTGTATTTCAAGATATAGTCAAAATTCTATTTAAGATACCTTTAAATCCGTAATGAGTATAAGTGGCCATTTTATGAATAGCTAGACTGGATAAGCAAGAAACTCCCTTTTCAGATTATGTATAATGTCTTAAAAGGATCCCTGGCTAATAAGCCTTATATGCATAAAAACACCTTACATATTTTCTTTATTTTAGAAATAGTTGATGATGTCATTCGTCAATGCGTGGTCCAGCAATAAACAATCGTACTTGACTAAACATAACTAAAAAACTACTTAATACTTCCTACGGTTAATATGAGCTGAGCATCAAAATCATATTTAACAAAGTACTCTTTTTGCTTTATTGTTAAATTAGTTGTAACTGTAATTGTATTCTTGCTCTGTAAAGCACTTTGAGCTGCATGTCATGTCATGAAAGGTGCTATACAAATAAAGTTTATTATTATTATTATTATTACATTGTACAGGGGGGTGGCTTGCACAAGAACCATAAGAAAATAGTGTATTGATAGCAATCGGGTAATTACAGCTATCAATTTATATCAGCTCAGTGGCCTTGTGGTTAGAGTGCTCTGAGATTGGGAGGTCAGCAGTTTAATCCCTGGCGGAGTCATACCAAAGGCTATACAAATGGTATCCAATGCCTCCATGCAAGTCCCTGCAACATACTTTTCGTCATATCTAGGGGGTGGAATTTTACTTCAAGCTGCCTCACGCTATGGAGTTAGACTCATCACCTACATGGTCCACATGATCATAGATATAGAAACGTAGATACCTCATTGGCCTCTGGCCCTCTGCAGTTCGTTGGAGCAACTGGTATCGCGGCGATCATTTTAGGTAGGCAAACTCATAGATATAGAAACCTAGATACCTCATTGGCCTCTGCAGTTCGTTGGAGCAACTCGTATCGCGGCCGCCATTTTCGCGTAGGCAAGCGGACACTCAAAGTGACTACTGGCCAATCACAGCGCTCACAGCGCGTTGACTACTGGCCAATCACAGTGCTTCTTTTCTAAGACCTGTCAGAATCTAGTTGTCCCGCCCCCACCTGCCTCTGATTGGCCTACCGAACGCCCCCTTCTGTGACACACGCGGAAGCTTCAGTGAAGCTTTCCTACGCTAAAATGGCCCCCGTGATACCAATGCCTCAAAGCCGAAGGAGGCGTCTACCTTTATATGTCTATGGGCAAACTGAGACTCAAAGTGACTACTGGCCAATCACAGCGCTCACAGCGCGTTGACTACTGGCCAATCACAGTGAGTCTTTTCCGGGACTTGTCAGTGCAATGGTTCTCAACCAGTGGTCCGGGGATCACCAGTGGTCCTTGAGGGGGTTCCAGGTGGTCCCCAGCTAAATGATGGAGAGTTGATAACCAAATGGACCCTTATAGATCTTTAAATCCTGAGTATAACATTTCACACTCTCAAGAGTCAAATTGTTAAACATCTGCATTACTTACTATACAGGTACACAATTAGAGAACGTAAAGAATTGTTATTTTGACAGCATCTTATCGAACGATAACAACATATTCTACGTTTTGGGTGTGAGAGGCTAAAGCTCAAACGGTTTTCCATGGCTCAAATGCCGAATAAATAATGGACCTTGATATGAAAAAGGTTGAAAACCACTGTTCTAATGCATTTATGTCCATTGAAGCAGACGGTCTCTCTCCACAATTAAAATCATCACAACTCCTGAATTTTCAACCTATTTTCAAGCGGTTAAGTTTGTCACAAATGCTAGACATGGAGTTATGGATCCAGTAGGCGTAGGCCTATATTTGGTTACATCTAAATTGCATATTTTCATACCAAAATACTTTCAAGTAACAGTAACAATAGTCACAAAATATTTTTGTCTCCATTCACTGACAGACTATAACTGTAGTATACAACCCTCGTAGACGTAGGCCTATTTATGATTCTGACGTCTTCAATCTACGAGGGTTGTAGGGTTCACGCCCCATGGAGACATGGACTTTCTGTACTATGCCCCGTACACACTCCAAACATGTACAAATTGAAAATAAAGGTACTTACCCCCAAGCTCCAAATGTTAACTGGGTCTACGGGGTAGTAGTTTAATGTAATAATCCATATCTTTCAATAAAGAAGTGTTTTAATGCCGTCTGTGGCCGAACGCCATTTTTTCACCCTCGTTTACTTCCTGTTTACATTTAGTGTAATTCCGGGTTTCACCGGATACGCCCCGTCACTACCCGTCACTACCGCCCATTGGGAACTTCCGACAGAATCGTCCACAGACGGCATTAAAACACTTCTTTATTGGAACATATGGATTATTACATTAAACTACTACCCCGTAGACCCAGTTAACATTTGGGGCTTGGGGGTAAGCACCTTTTATTTTCAATTTGTACATGTTTGGAGTGTGTACGGGGCATAGTGCAGAAAGTCCATGTCTCCATGGGGCGTGAACCCTACAACTCTCGTAGATTGAAAACGTCAGAATCATAAATACGTCTACGAGGGTTGTACAGCTAGACAGACTACATGAAATATGCTGGCCACATTGCAGAATTGCCTTTATCCAACATCCTTAATGTTAGCTATTCAGGTCAGAACAGAGCTATCAACTTTGAAAGACGATGGGCTCTATTCAGAGCCAGATTTGAACAAACCACTAATTAGGGATTTCGGACTAGGCAAGAGGCGTTTCCCCGCAAAATTCGGTATTCTATGGCACCCCCCTCACCCGCCAAACACCTGAGCTACCCGTTACATTATGCATAGGTGTGGTTTGGGCGTTACAATGATAAAACCAATCACCGTGCCAGAAGCCATTGCCTTTAAGAGAAGACTGCGCTAGCCGTCATCCCGATCCAATATATGCTCTAGCCTATCTACCTGTCTGCACTGTTGCCTGGTCTGATTATTATAAGCCACATTGGGCTTGTTTTCCTTCTTTTTTTTTAATCCAAATACATTTTTATATTAATTTGTAGCCTATTGTGTTCACAATAAGCTTGTCATATTAGTCAGATCCGGAATAGTATATGAAAGCCATTTAAAATATGTATACTATTGGTACACACTGGCTGCTCCCAAATAATTAATTACATCATGTTGCGACAACGCTCCTACGTGGTACACAGACAAACAGTAGCACATGGGTATAATAAATTGGACAGTTTTAGGAAAGGTCTATACTATAGCCTATGTACTCACGTTGGCTGTTATCGTTCTATTTCCACCGTTCTAATGGATTCCAGGGGTGTGTAAACATCTCTGAAGTTGCTCCATAGTTTCCTCTGAAGTGACGCAGTTTTAAAGTTAACTTACATCCATATTGTCCCCGTTATCTTTCATCATCCACCTTTGTTCAGTAATCCCGAACAGAGCTAAACTTTAAGTTTACATCAATCAAAGCCTCTCAAACCCAGACACATTGCTGCGATGCGTATGTGCGTCGCATGTAACTTGCTTGGAGCTTAATGCAGTGGTTCTCAACCTGTGGGTCGAGACCACAATGGAGCACCCAACGCCTGGCGAGCTTGTAGATCTGCTATTTTCACAATATTTATCTGTGGAACCGAGTCAAACAAAATGGGGGGGTCCCCAGTTCAAATATGGTTATTTTGGGGGGTCATGAACGTAGCGTTTACGCGGGGAATATAATAATAATATAGGCTAATATATATAATATAGGCTATAATATAATATTGACCCGCACGTCCCGCAGCAGGGGTTTAATGAGACAGCAGCCAAAATGAAAATCACACTATGATCCGATCACCTTATAAAAAATGTAAGTGCTTAAGATTTTAGCCCAAACCCAACGGGACCCGACCCGGCCCGTCGGCACCGGCTGAGCCGGGTCTAAGTTTTTTTTACATCCAAATAAATTCACATATTAATTAATTTGTAGCGTAGGCTATTGTGTTCACAATAAGCAACTTGTCATATTAGTCAGATCCCCAAGAGTATATGAAAGCCATTTAAAATAGTTATATATTCCTACACAGCTGATGCCAAATAATTAATCAACAGGGCAGCGCAACGCTAAAGTAGCCTAGGTCAAATCAATCACTGTCTTGTCATGACGCAGCAGTAGAGAGCTCCCTTTAAACTTTAAACCATAACATGACATAAATAATGGATCTTCAGAACTTTCTTCATGTCTTTTTCACCTCAAAGAAATTGTTGGATTATTTCTTCAAATGAAAGCACAGGCAGCGGCCAGAAGGTAACATTGGGTGTGATTTCTCCATTGCAAAAATGATTACGGTTATTCTATGAAACATATATTTCATAGAATAACCATACTCATTTTTAAAATGGTTATGGGGAAGTGTATATATATTTATATAGCCCTATTTGCTCCAAGCTGTTTTTTAAATAAAATATAGACTGTTAGGGTAGAATGACTCCTGTTCTTAACGAATTACCAAGATTTAATGAGAAATAAGGCTTCTTTAGAAAAATGACTGACGGGCTGACTGGGTCTAATTTGTCAATTATTAGTCGAGCCAGGCTGAAATATTTAGGGGATATGAAAGCTCTAGTTAGTAGTTTGAAGTGCTCATGTGGCCTTAGAGTTGCTTCTTTTTGTTTTCATAGACCTGCGGACTGCGTTGCTTATTTCTCTCCAAGGCTGGCAACACGGCTCATGGTCCAACGCACAAAGCCATTGTAGTGTCTGTGTGCACTTGACGGGTGATTTTATAAACCAGCGGGTGCTTCTAGAATCCACTATCCCCCGTCCCCAAGCCGTACCCATGTGTGTCTGTAGAATTGCAATGTGGGGGATATAGCAACAACACGCCCACAGGCACACCTCCACGCGCAAATAACGGCGTCGGCATAATGGTGACGGGTAGAGCAGGTGCTAGAATAACCTATTGGGGCGGCGCAGGTCCATTATCCCGATTTAACGGGGAATTTTTGGCTGGAGAATGGGGCCCGATGTCTCTAGGAACCTGTTTAAACTGCAGTAAAAGACGATTTATTATTGCACAAATCCAGAGTGTGGAGTTTGCCAAGTTCCAACTAACTGGATGCTGCGTTTGAACACTTGCGTGACAGTCACGCAAGTGTTCAAAAAAGAGTAAAAGTAGAAAAGTATTGGTATCAAAATGTATTTAAAGTACCAAAAGTAAAAGTGCTCATTATGCAGAAGGTCCCATTTCACAAGTTTTCAAACGTGTAAAATGTATACAAATTCTTTGAAAATAGCAGATCTACAAGCTCACAAAGCGACGCAAATCTGCTATTTTCAAATTGCCAAAGTATATATACTGTAAGTGGTTTTGTAATAATAATCAAAATCTACAAAGTAACTATAGTAAATAAAGTTATCAAATAATTGTAGTGGAGTAAAAGTACAATATTTGTCTATATGTAGTGGAGTAGAAGTAAAAGTATTGAAAATTGGAAATACTCCAGTAAAGTAAAAGTAGGCTACCTCAATTCTTCTATATGGTACAGGTATTTTATTATTAGGCTATAATGTTATTGCAGTTTGTCCAGCTGTGGACGTTATTCTTTTATTATTATTAATGCATGTCATTATTAATGCAAAAGTTTGGGAAACACACAAACTTCATTGCTAACATGGTAACTATACCCAAATAATTTAACTGATAAAAAGGGAGTATAATACAAGTGATATTGCATTAGTTATCTATCTATCTATCTATCTAAAATAAATAGTGTGTCCTAAAATGTAGTGCTATTTGGCTGTACATCCAGGCTACTGTTGGGCCATGCCATGCAGTTGCCAGACATACGAATACACATTCTATTCAATTTGCTGAATAGGCCTATTAGCCTGTATTCATGCCATGAACTACAGCTATTCACAGGATAGAAATATGTGTATTGGTAAGTCTGGCACGCCCTTGGAGCCCTGAATGTGTAGAACAGCATAAATACTTGCAGAAAGCTGGTGGTCTCATACAGCTAACCATCACCCGATGAGTAAGCCACAGGAAAAAAAGATGTTCGTCCAGAGAAAACTACTTTTCAACAAGCCTACACCACCACCAGCAACGCCAACAGCGGAAGCTCTGCTACCCGGTTGCAATAAGGAGAACTCACCGCCGCCACCACCACCACTGGAAGAAGCTTCCTTTCAGGCCCCAACTGTTGCTGTTTCTGCCGCTGCTGCTGCGTTTGGGACTGAGCCTGTAGTGTGTGTGGACACTTGCTGCCTTTTTTCAACTGAAAGTGGCATACCAGCAAAAAAGGATACTGGCCGGCTCTATGGAAAAGATACAGAGCGGTTTTGCAACCAAGAGTGGTATACACGCCGAGACTTGTGATAATATGATGATAGTACAAGAAAGCGACTGTTATGTCACATTTGTCGTTTTGCAGTATCCCATAACCTGATCAACTTTGCAAAATGTGGAGAGGAAAACTTCATTGCTACTGGCGTGAACAACTGGAAGAAATGCCCATCGATCCTTGACAACCATGAGAAAAGTCGCACACACAGGGAGGCTGTGCAGAAGATGCTGTCATACAAAGGACAAGTTTCCATTAATGTTCAGCTGCGAACGCAACAAGCTGTTGACCAAAGCGAGAGGCGAGATGGATTGCTAGAGCAACTCAAAAATCTGCGATTTCTTGTGAGGCAGGGATTTGCTGTCAGGGGAAACACGGATGAGGAGTCAAACTTCCACCAGCTGACTAACCGAGTGGCAGAAAGCAACAAAGTTTTGGAAAGTTTCATGGCAACAGGGAAATTATTTTCCCACGATATCTTGAATGAACTGATTGAACATATGTATCGGACCACAATCAATACCCTGCTGACCAAGATGAGAGCTGCTAGGCATTTTGTCATAATAGTGGATGAGACACGGGACATAAGTAGGAAGGAGCAGCTGTCTCTTTCTGTTCGATGGGTCTCAAGTGATAACGTTGTGCATGAGGACTTTATTGGGATGCACGACTGTCCTAAAACTGATGCACAGTCCATAACGCACACAATTGAGAATATTCTGTGCCGGTGCGGTCTGGATATTATGGATGTGCAGGGCCAGACCTATGATGGTGCATCTGTTCTGCAGGGGAAGATGTCAGGAGTGGCCAAACGGATTAAGGACAAAAACCCAAAAGCTGTTTCCATACACTGCATGAATCACAGCCTCAATTTGATACTGCAAGAGGTCGCAGTCAAGTGTCCATTGATGCGGCAGGCTGTAGAGCTCGTTCATGACATTCAGGAGTTGATCTCTGGCTCACCCAAAAGGCTGGATATCTTTGAGAAAATGCGTGCCTTTCACACTCCTGAAAGTCAACCAGGCCGTTTGAAACCCCTCTGCCCGACTCGTTGGACCTGCAGAACATCAGCTATCCAATCCCTACTTGATAACTACGAGGCTGTGCTAGATACACTGGAAGAGATAGCAAGTTCGAGATCTACCGGTACATCCGAGGCATCCAAAAAAGCCCCTGGATTACTGGCATGGATGACACGGTTTGACCAATACCTGGGACTGAGGGTTGCACTCTGCCTTTTCGCCCAAGCTGAGGAGATTGCACGAGTCCTGCAGCATGATGACACGAGTGCAGAAGTTGTGACTTCGTGTGTAAACATTCTCAGAGGACGCTATACAAAGATGAGGACAGAAGAGTTCTTTCACGATTTGTATGAAAACTGCTCAAAAAACGAACTGATCGAAGCTCCAACCCTCCCTTCAAGACGGGGACGGCCTCGTCGCTATGATGACGGTGGTGTAGAGTCACATGGATGGGGAAACCCAGAAGAGCTGTACAGGAGCCAGTTCTTTGAAGTCATCGACCTGCTGACAGCTGAACTTGACAGGAGGTTCGACCAGCCAACGCTGCATCTTCTGTCACACATTGAAGAAGTCCTGCTCACTGCTGTCAATAGCTCTGAACCTGGTCCAATCCCTGATGATGTCGCTGTCCACTGCACTGAAGACGTGGACATGGCACGGCTCTCTACACAGCTGTCAATGCTCCCAGAACTGTTGACAGACCACAACAGGAGGAATGCTGCATGCCCGATCACAAAAGTAACAAAGATCGCTACAATCGTTGATGTGCTGTCAGAAGCAGGAGTTACAGCAGGCGCTTATAGCGAAGTTAACAAGCTACTGCGTCTCTATCTAACAGTGCCGATGACCAATGCCACTGCTGAGCGGAGTTTCTCAACCCTCCGTCGCCTAAAAACGTACCTTCAAGGATGACCGAAAAACGCCTGAACCGTGTGATTTTCTTGAACATCCACAAGGACTTGACTGATGTGTTGGATCTTAATGAAGTGCTGAGAAGCTTCTGTTTTGGGCATGACAGTTGCACACGATACTTTGGGAAATGTTGATGAAACTATTCAGCACAATGGCTGCTATTTTGTGCTGAATTGTTCAGTTATGTAGCCTATATCTATCCAATATCTTCATTGTTTATTTTGACTTCCATCTGCCTTCCTTTTTCCTAAATAAAAAGCTGTTTATTGAAATGCAATGTTTCATGGAGTTCTTCTAACTTTATACTATTTATATATTATATTATATTATATTATATATTATATTTATTTATTTATTTATATATTAGAGCCCTCATTTTCAATGATGCCGAGATTACAGAAGAAGATTTGTATACATTGAAAACATTGAAATGGGACATTTTGTATAATGAGTACTTTTACTTGGTACTCTAGAGTACCAAGTAAAAGTACTCTAATTTTTTTTTATTCTACATTGCATTGATACTTTTACTTAAGTAAAACATTTGAGCATGGGACAGAGTGTTGTTAATGTTGTTTTATGGTCATTTAATGAATGAATTAAGCCCAAAAAATCTTGCTCGCTTTGCGCGCGGACATGCCCGCGACGCAGTGTGTGGGGTGGGGAGACACCGAAACGGAATGTGAGAGTCATGACGTCACCTTGGCCACTAGTCACCTGTCCCCCCACTATTTAACCCCTTCCGGCGTGCCTGGCGTGACTAAGCCATCAATATGACCGATTTTGAGAATTTAAAGTGGATTATCTTCTCTCATGAAGCTCTGAGAAAGTTCCCCTTTCATGACTTTTCCTAAATATTTGTTCAAATCATCTCCGTTTTTTTTTCTTTCTGAAACGTATTATAAATATAAAATATATACCATATATACCATCCCAGCCGTTATATTTTGGCTAAATTGACAGCTCTACCCCTCTCTCCCCAGGGAAGAGCAGTTCACACCTCCAGACCCCCGCAGAGCGGCCCGTAGACGATAGGCAGATGGGACTTATAAGGGCCCAAATGTGTTCTAAGAGCAGCATTCAATTTCATTGGTCCTCGTACCTATTCAATTTCATTGGTCCCCTAAGCGGGGTAGGGGCGGGGTTAGAGGTGGGAGGCGGGTTCAAAGGAATTTTGAACTGTGCAGCGGCAGCCATCTTGTTTCACCCTGCTGCAGCTACTGTTAACTGCCTACTGGTCCTCTTCTCTGCTCCTGATAAATAAAACTCCTGCTCCCATAAGGTAAATCTTTTAAACATTAATAGGTTTGATTAAGCTATGGTTTGCTAGCTAACTAACTAAGCAAGGTGCTGATTGTTTTGATTAGCCTAAGCTAAGGTTTTCTAGCTAACTAACTTAGCAAGGTGCTCATTTCAGCTTAGTTAAAAAAGACAAATAAGAGCAATAACAAGACAGAAATTAGCTGTTGGTTTTACACGTGCCACTCTGCCTTGAAATGCAATGTTATTTAATCATTTTCAAACATAGCTAGCAAGCTAATAAGGCAACTTCTGCTACAAGGCAATGCTGTGTCCTAAGAGCAGCAATTTAACTTTGTTCTATGCATACCATCTAAGCTGCCCTGAGAGCAGCATTGACAACGTGCCCCCAGAGCAGCAATTTAACATTGGTCTATGCATATTATTAAAGCTGCTCAGAGAGCAGCATCGACAAAGCAGCAATTTAACATTGGTCTATGCATATCATTTAAGCTGCTCTGAGAGCAGCATTGACAAAGTGCCCCAAGAGCAGCAATTTGATATTGGTCTGTCTATATTATTTAAGCTGCTCTGAGAGCAGCATTGACAACGTGCTCCCTGGGCAGAAATGTAATATTTCTCTATGCATATCATTTAAGCTGCTCTGAGAGCAGCATCGACAAAGCAGCAATTTGACATTGGTCTATGCATATCATTTAAGCCGCTCTGAGGGCAGCATTGACAAAGTGCCTTAAGAGCAGCAATTCAATATTGGTCTATTCATATCATTTAAGCTGCTCTGAGAGCAGCCTTGCCAACATGCCCCCAGAGCAGCAATTTAACATTGGTCTATGCATATTATTAAAGCTGCTCTGAGAGCAGCATCGACAAAGCAGCAATTTAACATTGGTCTATGCATATCAATTAAGCTGCTCTGAGAGCAGCATTGACAAAGTGCCCTAAGAGCAGAAATTCAATATTGGTCTATGCATATCATTTAAGCTGCTCTGAGAGCAGCATCGACAAAGCAGCAATTTAACATTGGTCTTTGCATATCAATTAAGCTGCTCTGAGAGCAGTATTGACAAAGTGCCCCCAGAGCAGCAATTTAACATTGGTCTATGCATATTATTAAAGCTGCTCTGAGAGCAGCATCGACAAAGCAGCAATTTAACATTGGTCTATGAATATCATTTAAGCTGCTCTGAGAGCAGCATTGACAAAGTGCCCCCAGAGCAGCAATTTAACATTGGTCTATGCATATTATCAAAGCTGCTCTGAGAGCAGCCTTGACAAAATGCCCCCAGAGCAGCAATTTAACATTGGTCTATGCATTTTATTAAAGCTGCTCTGAGAGCAGCATCGACAAAGCAGCAATTTAACATTGGTCTATGCATATCAATTAAGCTGCTCTGAGAGCAGTATTGACAAAGTGCCCCCAGAGCAGCAATTTAACATTGGTCTATGCATATTATTAAATCTGCTCTGAGAGCAGCATCGACAAAGCAGCAATTTAACATTGGTCTATGAATATCATTTAAGCTGCTCTGAGAGCAGCATTGACAAAGTGCCCCCAGAGCAGCAATTTAACATTGGTCTATGCATATTACAAAGCTGCTCTGAGAGCAGCCTTGACAAAATGCCCCCAGAACAGCAATTTAACATTGGTCTATGCATATTATTAAAGCTGCTCTGAGAGCAGCATCGACAAAGCAGCAATTTAACATTGGTCTATGCATATCATTTAAGCTGCTCTGAGGGCAGCATTGACAAAGTGCCCTAAGAGCAGCAAGTCAATATTGGTCTATGTATATCATTTAAGCTGCTCTGAGAGCAGCATCGACAAAGCAGCAATTTAACATTGGTCTATGCATATCATTTAAGCTGCTCTGAGAGCAGTATTGACAAAGTGCCCCCAGAGCAGCAATTTAACATTGGTCTATGCATATTATCAAAGCTGCTCTGAGAGCAGCCTTGACAAAATGCCCCCAGAGCAGCAATTTAACATTGGTCTATGCATATTATTAAAGCTGCTCTGAGAGCAGCATCGACAAAGCAGCAATTTAACATTGGTCTATTCATATCATTGAAGCTGCTCTGAGAGCAGCATTGACAAAGTGCCCCAAGAGCAGCAATTGGATATTGATCTGTCTATATTATTTAAGCTGCTCTGAGAGCAGCATTGACAACGTGCTCCCAGGGCAGAAATTTAATATTGCTCTATGCATATCATTTAAGCTGCTCTGAGAGCAGCATCGACAAAGCAGCAATTTGACATTGGTCTATGCATATCATTTAAGCTGCTCTGAGGGCAGCATTGACAAAGTGCCCTAAGAGCAGCAATTCAATATTGGTCTATTCATATCATTTAAGCTGCTCTGAGAGCAGCCTTGACAACATGCCCCCAGAGCAGCAATTTAACATTGGTCTATGCATATTATTAAAGCTGCTCTGAGAGCAGCATCGACAAAGCAGCAATTTAACATTGGTCTATGCATATCATTTAAGCTGCTCTGAGAGCAGCATTGACAAAGTGCCCCAAGAGCAGCAATTTGATATTGGTCTGTCTATATTATTTAAGCTGCTCTGAGACCAGCATCGACAAAGCAGCAATTTAACATTGGTCTATGCATATCATTTAAGCTGCTCTGAGGGCAGCATTGACAAAGTGCCTTAAGAGCAGCAATTCAATATTGGTCTATTCATATAATTTAAGCTGCTCTGAGAGCAGCCTTGACAACATGCCCCCAGAGCAGCAATTTAACATTTGTCTATGCATATTATTAAAGCTGCTCTGAGAGCAGCATCGACAAAGCAGCAATTTAACATTGGTCTATGCATATCATTTAAGCTGCTCTGAGGGCAGCATTGACAAAGTGCCCTAAGAGCAGCAAGTCAATATTGGTCTATGTATACCATTTAAGCTGCTCTGAGAGCAGCATCGACAAAGCAGCAATTTAACATTGGTCTATGCATATCATTTAAGCTGCTCTGAGAGCAGCATTGACAAAGTGCCCCAAGAGCAGCAATTTGATATTGGTCTGTCTATATTATTTAAGCTGCTCTGAGAGCAGCATCGACAAAGCAGCAATTTAACATTGGTCTATGCATATCATTTAAGCCGCTCTGAGAGCAGCATTGACAAAGTGCCCCCAGAGCAGCAATTTAACATTGGTCTATGCATATTATCAAAGCTGCTCTGAGAGCAGCCTTGACAAAATGCCCCCAGAGCAGCAATTTAACATTGGTCTATGCATATTATTAAAGCTGCTCTGAGAGCAGCATCGACAAAGCAGCAATTTAACATTGGTCTATTCATATCATTGAAGCTGCTCTGAGAGCAGCATTGACAAAGTGCCCCAAGAGCAGCAATTGGATATTGGTCTGTCTATATTATTTAAGCTGCTCTAAGAGCAGCATTGACAACGTGCTCCCAGGGCAGAAATGTAATATTGCTCTATGCAAATCATTTAAGCTGCTCTGAGAGCAGCATCGACAAAGCAGCAATTTAACATTGTCTATGCATATCATCGAAGCTGCTCTGAGAGCAGCATTGACAAAGTGCCCCAAGAGCAGCAATTTTATATTGGTCTATCTATATTATTTAAGCTGCTCTGAGAGCAGCATTGACAACGTGCTCCCAGGACATCCTTGATGTGTTGTGTGTACAGTATTATGAACCGGTCTCAGATGTCAAAACTTGTGTGTTTACAGTAGTTTCCTGGAGGAGATCCAAAGGGTCTTCAAGATCAACATGGAGACTTATGATGAAGTCACACATGGTCTTGGACCGAAAGTGGCTGACCTCACGTTCGAAATGATCCAGCAGGCTCTCAAGAAAACAAGACTGAAGCTCCAAAAAAGATAACTGAAACTAGAAAAAGTGCTCATCAGAGCGCAGAAAGTGTTGCTGCTATAATGAGTGTGAATTAAGTAGGTAATTTGTAAACAATGAATGTAGCAGAGGATCACAAAGAAAAACATTGAAAGTGGATATGTATATTGGTGTGGAAAATAGGAGGATTCTATTGAATGTTGTTAAGTTTTACACAGATCGGTGCAGTCATACCTAAGAACACTAATGGGCCTGTTATAGCGCCACCATGATGCAGATATGAAGATTTTCAAGTGGCCTTTCTTCGTAGGCCATGAAAATCTGACGCTGTGTTCGTGATTTGAAGCATTTTGGTCAAAACGGACCAATCTTGCAAAATATGGAAGGCAATCTTAGCCAATCAGGATGGAATATGGGAAATTGGACACATCCATGTTGGTCACATGACTATAGAGATACTGTGTACCGATTTGTGTGCAACGTAAAACAAATTGTTTAGCAGAAATCGGCATCATGGTGGCGCTATAACAGGCTTATCTGGAAAATGTGGGGCATAAGTTCGTCTTTGGCATCCAGGGAGTGTGTGTGCACAGTTTCATAGCTGCCGAGCCAACGGTGCCGGACATTAGGTGTTCACAGACGGACATGACGGACGGACGGATGGACGGACACACGGTCAAACAGGGTGCAAAACATACTCTCCCCTCATGCCTACGGCCTGGTGGAGACAACATATTTTCAGTGGGGGTCGGCGGCCAAATGCATATAATTTTTGAGGTCCTTGGCATTAAAATATTTGAGCACCACTGACATAGAAACATACGGATTTAGAAGAAGACATTTGTAGAATCACCTAATGTAAATAGGCTCCTTATAATAAAATGGTTTCATTGCATTGAGTCAATTATTTCAATTATTGCATTGAGTTAATTATTTCATCCTCCGAGTCAAAAGACACAGCTTTAATGACACAAGTACAGCTCCCCTTTTGGCTAAGTTCAGCTGGGTCACCACCCACCTGAAAACCAGGTATAGAGGGTATGCGCATGCATAAAGTCAATGGCAAATCGAGTGGCAAAGTGAGTTAATGTTGTTTAATGCAATCAGACTGCATTAAATAAGTTTTTTTTTGTTTGTATGCATGAGCTGTCAGGGCCAGAAAGTGTTTTTTTTGCCACGCAGTAGGTGTTTCAGCTTAACTTCCTGGTATGATGTCACGCACATACCCTCTATACTTAATGAACAGGTGTGTGTGGCCACAAAACATAATTTTAACACCTTCTGTACACTATTGGAAAAAACTTCCAAGTATAATGTTTTGGGGTAGGAAATAATGTCAGGAAAAAAAGTCAGTTCAGTCTTTGTATGTTGTCTGGTTCAGGAGATAGGAACATCGTCCTTGTGTGGACATTTCAAAGTCGTCACCAAATGAATCCCATGGTACATCAGTTGACCTGGGCAACAAGAAGAAATCTTAATTAGACACCATTAGGATCCTAAAACAGGGAAGAAGAAAACCACTTTAATGAGTTCAGTGGGAACCATTTTATGGTTCTGTTTGGGGATAGGCGTTAGATAAAGTTAAAAATAAACCCATGGGACATTATTTGACCAGGG
Organism: Gymnoscopelus braueri; assembly: GCF_963280865.1. NCBI lineage: Eukaryota > Metazoa > Chordata > Actinopteri > Myctophiformes > Myctophidae > Gymnoscopelus > Gymnoscopelus braueri. The sequence continues at coordinate 56,335 of NW_027660613.1, read as the reverse complement.
CAACAAGAAGAAATCTTAACTAGACAACACAAGCGTTCTATCAAAACGGGTTACAGAGATGTAACCTTCTAGTGCTCTGGGGGCCTTTGTGCTCTGGGCGCCTTTGTGCTATTCAGTTTATATCTTCCAGCAGACAGATGACAGCAAATCACAGCAAATCACATTCTTAATCATTTATTGTACATTAGTTAACCAACAATAATGAAACTACATTAATTGAACCCTAATGTTTTCATCCAGTGGGGGACATGACTGTAGAGCTGGTTTAAAACCGGGAAAGCATCTGTGTTCAGCAACGGTGGAAAAAGTTGCCCGGAATTAAAGAATTTACCTGAGTAAAAGTACAGAAGTATTGGTATCAACGTGTACAGGGTATAATCATTGACATTACCACCCGGAAGTTATGCGAAAACATCTAAGTGGCAAAATTTTAGAAATAAAAAAATACTTTCTGGCCTTGACAGCCCATACATCCAAACAGAAAAGCCCTGATTTTATACAGTCTGATTGCATTAACCAATGTTAAACTCACTTTGCCACTCCATTTCCCATTCACTTTATACATGTTCATACCCTCTATACAAATCTTTTTTTTAAATATAGCAGATCTATAAGGTCACAATGCATCACAATATGACGCATTGTGAGCTTGTAGATTGGCTAAGACCAAAATGTACATAGGGATGAAGTGGTTAATGTATATTTGTAATCAAAATCTACAAAGTAACTAAAAGTAGCAAAGTAGTAACAACTTTAAGTAATTGTACTGGAGTAAAAGTACAATATTTGTCTGTCAGTGTAGTGGAGTAGAAGTAAATTTAAAGTATTCAAAGTAAAAAGTAAAACAAAAATCAAAATGTTACTCAAGTACAGTACTTCAGTACATGTACTTAGTTACTTTACAACACTGATTTTAGCTCTAATGTAGATTTAAAAAATAATAATTATATATATATATATATATATATATATATATATATATATATATATATATATATATATATATATATATATATATATACACACACATAGACATTTTTCTATTTTTTGTTACACTCCTTTGGAGATCCCTGGCACAAAACATTTTCAAAGGGGGCTCCGTGGCCAAATCAGTTTGGGTGTCTTGGGCACAAAATGTTAGACAACTGCTGATTTAGAAGACATTATATAGAATTGGCCTCAGTTTTCAATTAGATAGATGGAGCAATAGACAAGGTTCAATATAGGCGTTCCCCTTTAACGAGCTTTTTTAGACACTTTTTTATATGCTTTTTGTAAAGCTCACTGCGTTTAGCAATTTCCATTCGCTGGCGGTAAGCATGGAGTGCAGAGATCTTTCTTTTATGTGACTGAATCCCAAATTTATTGAAGGCTAATGTATGTGCCCTCTTAACTGGGGAAACGGTCAACAGTTTAGGTGGCCATTTTGGATTTTGTCCATAACTCACTTCCTGTTTAAGATTTTTGGGCACCCCTTCTAGGATGTTTTAGGATGACCCAAGGGACATCTGTATCAAATTTCATGCTTTTATCCGCCGCGTAACGATTTTTCACTTAGTGCCCCCTACTATATAGCTTTTGTCTTGTCAACGTTGAGGGCAAGGTTGTTCTCCCGGCACCGGAGTGCCAGTGAGTTGATCTCATCTTTTTGGAAGACTCGTCATTGTTGACAATCCGGCCTATCACTGTCATGTCGTGACACATTTGATATTTATTGGATATTACTGAAAAGTACTTTAATTTTCCCTAATGTTCATAACAAAACATAAAAAATCCTTAAAGGAGAATTCCGGACAAATTAAGTGTTATCTTTGATGTCTCGTTACTCACCTACCGACGTAAAAAGTGGCGTTCTTTTTTTCCATAGATTCCCCTGTCGTCATTTTTTAAACCCCCTCCGTTGTCATAATGGGAGCGCGTGGGTTAGGGAAATTCGTCTATTATAACCGATGCAAAGTTATTTTTTTCTCTACTAATAGTCATTGTAGAGTCTCATGATAGTCAAACATGCGCTGAAACTTCCTGCGAGGCTACCGTTAATGGCGAACGATTTAACACTGGATGCTTGTTTCTTTCCAGAACCTGGCAACTCGTGTTGCCAGGTTCTGGAAACAAGCAACCAGTGTTAAATCGTCAGACATCAAAGATAACAGACATCAAAGATAACACTTAATTTGTCCGGAATTCTCCTTTAATCAAAGGATATAAAAACACATCTATATAAATTCCACAAGTCTCTGTATGTCTGTGTTTAATTTTGTATTTACTTAAATTTATTTAAAAAAAGCATCATAGGGAAAATGAAAATGAACCATGTCTAAGCTCTAAAATGTATTTTATTTAATGTTTCCATCTGCTACAGAGGCTGAGAAAAGTTGACAATTCTGTAACAATTCTGTAACGTTCAGAAAACCCTTAGGATTTACAGTAGCAGGTCTTTTTATAATTGGCCTCAGGTCTAGACATAGGCTTGTGGTTGGATTGAAGTACAATTTCTTGGTACTAAACAGGTTACTACTGTACATGCTTCTATGTGACCTCCTTATCCTCTTCTCTCATGCTATCTTCTAAACCCCTGCAGACAGAGCTGTTAGCTCCCCTTTCATGGAGAAACTGAAGAAAAACAAAATACAAACTACAAAAAGTGGTGCTCTTTGCCATGCCAGGTAGTAGAATGGATGGCAGAGGATGAGTAGAGGATGGTTGTTGTTTCACTTATGCTATTATACTATTATGACTAGACCATACCCGTCCGGGGATATGAGCACCCAAAGTGCGTCATGGTCCGCTGGATGGTCCCCTTGTTTAACGCATGTGGCAACAGCGGCGCTTGTTTCGCACACATGATTTGGCAACCCGGGAGCCAGCGAACACAAAACGCTATTAAACAGCTGACATTTGGGGAAAGCGAAAAACAGGCTTTGGTGTTCCGTGCACATAGTAATAATGCTCAATGCAAATGCAGATCAATTGCTCCAGCCACTGAGGAGAACCGGGCAGAAGAGATTTTGGGGACGCACGCAGCACTTGACCTAGAAATCAATCTTAGACAATCAGGACTATAAAGATAATGTGTTCCGATTAATGAATTCCCCTCACAGGCAAGACGGGTTGGAACGTGTCCGTTGCTTTATTGACTGCTGCCATGGCACATGAAATGCATTAAAAGTCTAAATCGTGATGTTCCTTTGATATTGATGTTGTTTAGAATCTGCACCCTACAAAGTTCAGTTGAGTGGAGCAATACGTACCAAGCACTATAACTATATTGTTCACCATTCTCTTTATCCTATCTTTATAGTTGTGGTGCGGACTTTGCCATCCACTTGACGTAGAATGATTTATAAATCGTGATGTTCTTTTGATATTAACGTTCTTTAGAATCTGCACCATACAAAGTTCAGTTGAGTGGAGCAATCCCGTTCATACCAAGCACTATAACTATATCACAATTCTCTTTATCTTATCTTTATAGTTGTGGTGCGGACTTTGCCATCCACTTGTGGTAGAATAATGTAACTGTATCTTTACAATTATCATTTGAAGTTTGGTTAATTATGACATAAAACCACAATAAAGAACTCAAAACCATTGAAAGAAACAGATGCAGATCAAAGCATATATTGCAAAAACAGTATAAAAGCTTGCACAAGATCTGTTTGTGGAGGACAAAAAACACTGTGGCCTACTTTTATTATCTGTCAGACAGCAACACAGTTGCCAACTTCAGGTCATTGACTGTAATAAGGTATTGCTTCACTGCTGTCCTATGACTGCTGGTATTCACCGTTTGACGTAGGAGAATCAATCAAATTAACAATTACTAGATTACAGTATTCCAATAAGTTTGTTGTGGCCTTGCATGTTAACAGGAACATTACACACCCCACTAAGGCGCTGGACAGACATACACAGTGTTTATCTATTATTTGTGTATGTATTTATGTATTTATTTATGTATTTATTTATTTATGTATTCTTATTTATTTTTAATCAGTGTTAAATAGCTCTATATTACGGTAATCATTGCCAAAGCGTGTTTATTTCAGCAGCAGGGGTCTCCCTGCATTTCCACCTTTTTAGTAAACAAGTTGGGATACCAATTTTATCCGGAGAGAACTCATACAGGATACAGGATAAACAAGTGAAACTGGACCTAGAACACTACGAAATTGAAGCTGATAAATGATCTTTCTGGGGTTTCTCTCCTCTGAATGGTAAACATTTTGCAGCATTTGATGGTCAAACTCACATACTGTGCTCCTCGGAGCACAGGTCTCCGCCAGGCCAGGTAGTAGAAATCAATCTTAGCCAATCAGGATGAAATATGAAAAATCGGACAGGTCCGTCTTGATGACTTGACCATAGAGATCATGTGTAACAGATTTGCGTGATTTTTGGACAAAACTTGCAGAAGTAATAGCAAAAAAAATGTTTTGCTAAAATCTGCCTCCTGGTGGAACTATACTAGGCAATGAGAAAAGGGTAGCATTTCTTTCTCGGCCCAGTGGGAATGTGCGTGCAAAGTTTCACGGCAATTGGTCCAGTTATAGGTAAAAATGTGAATCGGCCGATTATAGCACCACCATGAGGCTGGTTTGAAAAATGTAGTGTTGCATTTCATCCTTAGTCTACTGGGAATGTGCGTGCAAAGTTTCAAAACAATTGGTCACTGCATTCAGGATTTGAGGCATTTTGTTCAAAACGGGCCCCTCCTGCAAACTTTGGAAGAAAAATCTAAGCCAATCAGGATGGAATGTGAAAAGTCTGACAGATCCGACAAAATCGGCCTGCTGGTGGCAGACTGAAGTGAAAAGTTTTGGGCAACTGGATCTGCTCTGGCCTCCAGGGAGCGTGTGTGCACAGGTTCACAGTTGCAGATCGGTCCAACAGACACACACACACACACACACACACACACACACACACACACACACACACACACACACACACACACACACACACACACACACACACACACACACACACACACACACACACACACACACACACACACACACGCACACACACACACACACACACAAGGACACACGGACACACAGGGGCGAATACATATTCTAGTCGGCCACGTACGCCTTCGACCTGGCGGAGACAATAAATCAAATAATAATCATCATCATCATCATCATGACAACTTCCTTTTCAATAATGAAAGGCATTTATAATATATAAATTTATATTTTTTTATTTATATTTATAATATATATATATTTATATTTATATTTATAATTGCTGAGATCCTTCCAATTGACTGACGTGTATCACTGTGTACTCTATGGTCACCTTGACACCACCCGTCCAACCCTAAGATCATGTCAAGTTATGGCTTAGAAATATTGTTTTTGCATGTTCATTATTATTCAGCACACGTATGTGAACACATTAGAGGAATTCATGTTGACAGAATTGCCTACAAATAGAAAAAAAGCATTAAATATGAGACTACTAAATAACAATTTATTGACATAATGACATATTGACATTAAAAAGGTTGAGAATCACTGAGTTATACCGTAGAATATACTGTAGTTCATTAACAAAAAATACAATAAGATAACTACAAGCAGGGATTGGTTTATAATGGCCTATATTTTTGCGCTAAAATAATATAATGAATGTAAACATTTAACTTTACAAGACTAAACTCACTCCAGTATTTAACTTTACGTGCACACTCCCAGTAGGCCAAGGAGATCTGCCACCTCAAATGTTTCATATCGGCCTAGTTGTAGTTCTGTTATTTGTGTCATCATGAGTACATCCACACAGAATGCGGATATAAATAAAGCGACATAACCTTTATTTGGAATGAGGTTGATTTTTCACAGCAAATAAAAGCATCAAACTGTATGAATGAGGCATCAATTATATTCATATTTTCATGTGAAATATTGATTGACACATTTTTTGCATGATTCATTTGTCACTCCCCTGTTGTGTAAAGACTTTAAGTCTGTTTATTTTATTTTACCTTCATTCTTATGTCTACTCTTACCTGAACTTTTCCTTTCACACTTACAGCTGTTGCTGTTACAACACCTGAATTTCCCCATAGGGATCAATAAAGTTATATCTGATATTCTTCTATCATCATTCATAATCATCACATGTCCCAGCTGGCACGTATCCGGGTCCAGCATAACTAACCTTGTCTTGTTTTCAAAGGCCTGCCGTGTGTGTGTGTGTGTGTGTGTGTGTGTGTGTGTGTGTGTGTGTGTGTGTGTGTGTGTGTGTGTGTGTGTGTGTGTGTGTGTGTGTGTGTGTGTGTGTGTGTGTGTGCAAAAATACAGAAAGTACAATAGACAAAACAATACAGCAAATACATCCATGCATACTGTACATAAACAGGACAAAACAAGCTTGACAAAACAAAACCATAAGCTCTCCTGAAACTGGCCGCTCCCACCCCACCTGCACACCCACAAAATAACAGACTTCATGCATTAATGATGTAGGCTATACCCATGTAAAGCTAACTGAGCAAAAACAGGAATAGCAACTACAGACCATTGCATACATGCACATGCAATGACATGCCCATGCGAATACACATAATACACACATGCACATGCATCTTGGAAATTAAATTGCAGTATATTCTTCATAATTCACAGGACAGATTACAAGAGACAGAAAACAATCAGAAGCCAATCAGAAGCCTTTAGAGCAAGAGCAGGTTATTTGAAGATGAGTAAAGATAGATGCTTTAAAAGTATTAAAGGAGTTAATAGATCTAAGGGAACTGGGGAGATCGTTCCAATCGGATGGGGCTTTATATTTAATAATGTGTCTGACTTGATTTATCCAAGTAGATACACTTGGAATTGTAAAAGATGAAAATGGCAACATATTTCAATGAGCATTGTTAAGTTAATAAATTAACAGATATCAGAGAGCTCTATGATGTCAAAACCAGAGCACTCTGAAATCAGAGCAGAGTACATTTCCAAACGCACCCTAAATCTCAACTCACAGAGTTAGTTGAGATCTACTGTATCTACCATGCTGATAGACATAGATGTTTTTTCTTGAACTTGAAAAAGTAATACTTACATTTTAGAGGCTCGGTTGAGAATGCCAGGTTGTTCTATGCCAGGTTGCCACCTGGTTTCCACCTGCCTTCTGAACCATAATTTATTAACGTGAAACGTGAATGTCATATAGATGATTATTTTCCGTTCTAAATAATGTCATTTAGCTTTAGAGTTTAGCAGTCTCCGTCGCAGACGCGCAGAGTCAGACCTGTGAATCTCCGGCGGTGATGTGTTTTGGTGTGTTCATGGACTTGTCTCTTTGCCCATTTATTTAATAACAGAAGTGCCATGAGTAGCTTATCATATTCTAATAAAACTGTTGGTTTATTTGTGCATTACAGAAACAGTCTAATATCATTTAGAGTAAACAGGATGTATAGATCTGATTAAATCACGGCTCATCTAAATGAATCACCTGATTATTTTTGAAAGAAAGTGAATCATGTAATGACAATGACAAAACAAAACAAAACAATATTAGGCCTACTTTTGTTAATTTGATGTGAGTGAGCTGTTTTAGCTGTCTGTCCATGGTGGAAGTGCAAATAGTCTTATTAATTTAGTTCGAAAATGCAACATTATGGATTGTGGAAGCAAACCAACTTCAGTCCGTAACCTTTTTTTTTAACCTTTTCCCCCGCGGAGGCAGGAAACAAGGCACCTCTTCTACCATGGTAGGCCTAATGTAGACAACGAGCTACAACCTACTTTTCATCAAAACAAGCCATTCTCAGAGCTACAAAAATAACATTGGTCTCTATGTACAGATGAGTGGGCACTGCACAGGGAAGCCCAGATATAGTTCATAATTGTCTACAATTACTAAATAGACGTTCATGTTATGTTCGCTTAAATGAGCCATTGATCATGGAAGTTCGATCAGTGAATATTTCCATGTCAAACGCTCTCCCTCTAAACACCTCGGAACCTAGGAGCCGGGGAGGCTCCACTTGTCAACAATAGAAGCATCATCATGACCTAAAAAAGGCCAAAATACTCCCCCTGTTTAAAAAAGGAGCCAAAAATGACCCCGGTAACTATCGACCGGTGTCAGTTTTGGGTTCAGTGTCAAAAATATTTGAGAGGGTAATTAATGACCAATTAAACGAGTACTTAAATAGGAACAATCTAATGTACAAACTCCAATCAGGCTTTAGAAAGTCATACTCAACTGACACATGTTTATTATTCAGAACAGAACAAATTAGGAAAGAGGTTGATAGTGGGAAGCTATGTGGAATGGTATTACTTGACTTACGGCGAGCATTCGACACGGTGAACCACATTAGACTTCTCAATAAGCTTGAGGCCCTGGGGGCAGACAGGGCAGCATGCAAATGGTTTCAATCCTACCTAACGGACCGCGAACAGAGGGTAGAGGTAAATGGTGTTTTGTCTGATTTAAGCATCATGAAATGTGGTGTTCCTCAGGGAAGCATTCTAGGCCCAGCACTGTTTTTGGTATACGTGAATGATATGACAGACGCCTGTAACTGTGATTTGTTCTTGTATGCCGATGATTCTGCTCTGCTGATGTCCCATAAGGAACAATCCACACTGGAGAGTTCCCTGAGTGAGGAATTGACAAATGTTAATTCCTGGCTTATAGATAACAAGTTATCTCTACACACAGGGAAGTCAGAATCAATTCTGTTTGGCTCTAAAATCAAATTAGGAAAGAGCCCTGTTTTCAAGGTCAAATTAAATTCGGACTACATTGAAGCAAAATCATCGGTGAAATACCTGGGATGTATCTTGGAGGGTAATCTAGATGGCCGAAATATGGCCAGCAAGGTATTGAGCAAAGTCTCCGGATTGACAAAATTTCTGGCAAGGACAGCAAGGTACTTGGATAGGGAGACAAAACAGGTGGTGGCCAATTCTCTTATTATGTGCCATTTTGATTTTGCATGTACATCTTGGTTCGAGGGCTTAATGAAATCCCTCAAAACAAAGCTACAGTCAGCTTAGAATAGACTGATCAGGGTCATTCTAGGGTTAGAACCCAGATCCCATATAGGTAGGATCCAGTTTAGAGAACTCAACTGGCTCCCAGTGGAATCCAGGGTAACCATGGCCAGATTGACCATGGTTCATAAGATAATATATGGCAAGGTCCCCATATTTTTAAAGACATGTTTTACTCAGAGAAGCGAAGTACACCATTTTTTTCACCAGAGCCAGTGTAGCAGATGTGAGCCATCCGGCTTTTAAAAGTAAAGTAGGCAGGGAATCATTTACTTACATAGGAGCCACACAGTGGAATGACCTCGAAAACAGTGTCAAACTGACAACCAATCTGAGGACTTTTAAATACAAAACTAAATCATGTCTATTAGAAAAGGTTCCCCTATAGAGGGTCTTTAGACTAGGAAAGATAAGGTAGCACTTGTTTGTGTACTGTGTATGTTACATGTGTTCTTGTATTGTTTGTATGTATGTACTGTAAATGTTACTTGTGTTTTGTATTGTTGTGTAATGTGTACTGTGTATGTCACTTGTGTCTATGTAGTGTTTCGGTAGTTATATGTGTTTTGTATTGTACTGTATTTTTAACGTATTGATTGTTAATTGTAAGAGGACCTCAACGGAAATAAGTCTCAGGACTTTCTTGTGTTATCCTCGAACTGCGGTGACCATGTGGTTTTTGGCTTTTCAAATAAATCAAATAAAAAAAAAATCAACAGGTCCACTTGCTAAATGTAAATTCACCGGACAATCACAGCGTCCATTCACACATTGAGCCGTTTTGGGCTCAATTGGACATGACCTCAACTTAACACAAGGGTGCTGCCAGCATAAAGTCTGTTTCATATTTCATGCTACCCTTAATTTGTACCCTTTCCTGAACAAGAGTATGGACTGCATTGTCTTTCCAATGTTTTTGTCGCTTTGGAAAGCCTGACCTTCCCGAAGAAAACTTTGGGCTTCGGAAATACTATGGCCTATATGCCTTTAGGATTTACAGTAGCAGGCATTTTTGGTATAGGCCTCAAGTCTAGACATATGCTTGTGGTTAGAATGAAGTACAATTTATTGGTACTAAATCCTTATCTTCTTCTCTCATGCCATCTTCTACAACCCTGTAGACAGAGCTGTTATGGCTCCACTTTCATGGGCAAACTGAAAAAAATTAATACAAATAATAGCAATATCCGCCAGTAGAAGTAAATCTTAGCCAATCAGAAAGAAATATGAAAAATTGGACAGGTCACATAACTACAGTATAGAGATAATGTGTACCGATTAATTAGCCTAGCATTTCACTCACAAAGGCAAGAGGGGTTAAGGGTCTGCATCTTTTGATATTCATGTTGTTTAGAATCTGCACCCTAAAAAGTTCAGTTGAGTTGAGCAAGTTTATAGGGCCGTTCATACAAAGCACTAACTATTGTTAACCATTGCCTTCTCTTTATCTTATCTAGTCTTTATAGTTGTGCTGCGGACTTTGCCATCCACTTGACCTAGACACGGTTATCGTTATAGTGTTTGGTGAATTATGACCACTATAAAGAACTCAAGACCATGAAAAGAAACAGATGCAGATCAAAGCATATGCACAAACAGTATAAAAGCTTATCAAAGCACAAGATCTGTTTGTGGAGGACAAAAAAACACTGTAGCTTACTTTTATCATCTGTCAGACAGCAACACAGATGCCAACTTCAGGTCATTGACTGTTATAAATGGTATTGCTTCACTGCTGTCCTATGACGTTTGACATTGGAGAATCAATAAAATTAACAATTACTAGATTACAGTATTCCATAAGAAGTTTGTTGTGGCCTTGAATGTTAACATGACCATTATGCACCTCACTGACCTCACTGAGGCGCTGGACAGACTGAAGTCATACACAGTGTTTGTTTGTTTGTCTAAAAAAGTGATAGACATATTTTTAACATGGGCCATGGAACTGTTTAAAATCCTACAAAAGGAGTGTGACAAATAGACATGGCATGTCACAAAAGGTTACATTTTTGATATCTCAAAAAATTTATACAAGTTTATACATAAAGGTGCTCTAAATATTTTTTTTTGCCAAAACAAAATGTTGTTTGTTAAAGGTTAAAACACAATTTTCTAACGATAATTGCTATAGAGTGTTTGTTCAGTAACACGGGTCTCCCTGTCTCTCCAGCTTTTTAATAAACAGAAAATACATTTTCAGATGGGCTACCAATTTCACCCTACCAGGAGAGCGAACCCATTTATCAGCTTCAATTTTATAGTGTTCTTATTCCAATTAGTTTTCTACTCAAAGTTTATCCTGTACGTATCCTATATGAGTTCTCTTTCATGATTGGATGACATTGGTATCTCGACATGAAAATGTATTTTCTGTTTGTTAATGAGCTGGAGAGACGGGGAGACACTGAAAGCTCTATCGCTGAGGTCTATCAGGGTACGCTTATTGGTGTGAGGGATGGTGAGGAGACCCAAGTCAGAAGACCTCAGGTTCCGCGCTGGGGTGTAATCCTGGAGGAGGTCTGACAGGTACCGTAGGGCATGGAGAGCTTTATAGGTGAGGAGGAGCAGTTTTTACTGTAAGTGTAAGTGATGCGGAACTTAACCTAAATATTACCACTTTGTAGAAAGGTTTGTCATATGCTAAGGAAGAAATAATTACATTGTTGTCACAAAAAGCTGAATAACTTCCAAACAAGTTCAACTCCACAAAACTTTGACAAATAATTGTCATGGGACAGGAAATAACAGATCAACTTTCCACTCTGATTAACCAAAAGGGGGCATAGCAGTAGTTGTGTATAGTCACTTAACACCACACCACACAACTTCGACTCAAGGTTTGTCATGGGGCAATATCCACCCAAATTAACCAAAACAGGACATGGTCTATCATAAAAAGTTGCATAACGTCAAATAAATAAGTATAAGACAATTGTTATGAAATGTTTGACATGGGCAAGGAAGAACATATTACATTTTCCAACAGACACACACACACACACACACACACACACACACACACACACACACACACACACACACACACACACACACACACACACACACACACACACACACACACACACACACACACACACACACAGAATAGAAACTAGCAGCACCATTCAGGTGAATTGAGAAAGCTTATCTGATAGTCATGATTGCAGCCTACTTTTCATATTGAAATTGTAAGAGAGAGAGAGAGAGAGCAATGTGCACTTCAGTGCAACTTGTTGACACCCCCCCCCCCCCTCTCTCTCTCTCTCTCTCTCTCTCTCTCTCTCTCTCTCTCTCTCTCGCTCTCTCTCTCTCTCTCTCTCTCTCTCTCTCTCAAAAATGGGCCGGCAGCCGGCCTGTTATTATTTATTTAAAATGTCTTTCTTTTTTTTTAGCAGTCAATAATATTACCAGAAACACATAGACATATCCCTAAACGTACGCTATAGTAAAAATAATAGAATAGTAAATGGTGCATTTATATAGCTCCTTTCTTGAAAGCGCAATAGACTCGTCACACTCACATTCACACACCGACAGTGCAGGAAACCATGCAAGGCATGGTCCTGCTAATTGGGAGTATTTAGGGGTTCAGTCTTGTCTTGCTCAAGGCTCAAGGACACTTCAGCACTAACCCAGAGGGAGCCGGGAATTTAAGCGAGAACCGTTCGATACCCAAGCGGCAGCTCTACCACCTAAACTACTGCTCCCCATAGTGTACACCTAATGTGCCATTAGTGTCTATGCCAATGTGCTAGACATTATTTAAATGTTAGTATTTCAAATGAATTAATTCAAAGGTCGGTCCATAAAGGCCAATCTAGTCATAAACACCCAGACCTGGACCAATGTCCGCATAGTGTTGTGCTGACCTGTGACCTGTTTTACATCTTATTAAAAGTAATGATAAGGTTGTAGATCACCACTCATACTCTGACATGCTTGATAAATAAGCCCCCTGAATTTGTTGTTTCAAAAGATCCTAATTTTTTCATGTTCTGTTTGCAGCTGGAGTGGCAGCTGTAGGCCTACAGGACGCTACTGTCACCTTGTGTGATCTTTTATTCAAAATGATGCCAAGTTGCTTCTAGATTTCTCATTATCTTTCAACCCTATTCAAACCCGCCTGTTTGAGGATAAACTACTTACCTTGGTTCAATAATCAATAACAATCGTTAGTAGCTCTGGTCCATAGCGTTAGAAGGTGTTCTCCTTAACGCTATGGGACTTTTGAGCCTTTGCGCATGCACCACAGGCTGCATAGCCTCTCATCTTTAGTAACAATAAAAAATACGCTTTTGCTACTCACCATGACAAAGATGGTTTTATGGAGTTGAAAGCGTACTCTACTCAGTGGGAACACTCTGAGCCCCCCACCTCATGTCTAAAATACACTTAGGCCTACTAAGCATCCTCCTTATAAGAGCAACACACTCTGTGTTAATGAGTAGCCTACTCTAGGCTAACTCATATTTAAATCATATTTATGGGTTGTGTAGTTGTGCATGTTAGTGAATGAATGAATGAATTATTTTATTTAAGTGTTATGCCACCTCGTGGCCCATCCCTCATGGGATTATATGACACCTTTTCAGACAGTTACAATATTCAAAAATATTATTTTATACACTGGTTACCGTGTATGTTTTTTATACACTGGTTACCACTGGTTTAATGTTACAATATTAACTTTTTCTAATCTGAGGAACACATCTTCAACTCCATATTCACAGAACATATCGCGTATGTCCTCTATCCAAGGTCCATTCTGTTGTTTGTCCCAGTTAAATACTTTCTTTGTTAATCTATTATTATTCATGTGGACTAATCTGTTCCACACCCTGGCGATGCAGACATTCCATCGGACCTCACAAGGTTCCCAACTTCCCATCCCATATCTCCTGAGACTGCTGCCATTGGTTCATATTTATGTACGCCCAGGAAATATCGAAGGGCTCGGTTATGTACAGCTACACTCTTAAGCCAAATTCCGATTCCCGGAAATATTTTTTTCCCAATTGGTAATTAGCTTTGTGGTGGGGCCGAGTGGGCTCGTCGAGTGCGCTTGGAGCATCTTTCATCGAGTGTACATAAAGTGTAGGCTCGGTAGAGTATCTTGTCTCCTCGTGGAAGACTTCCGCATCACATGTACATGTTTTCTTCCTTCTCCCTTGACGTATACTGTACAATATAAATATGCGGCACTGGTCCTCCTCCACATGTGGCCACACAAACACTGCTTGAAACCAGAAACCATGGCGAAAACACAAGCTACAAGGATTGTAGTGATTTGTAAAACTTTCCATTCACTCCATATTCTAACAGTCTACACCAGAGTAAGTCCTTGTTAACATAATCAAAGTTTTTTTTTAAATCAATAAAACAAGCAAATGTGGGTTTCCTCTCATCTAACCTGGTCCTTATTATTGTACATAGAGCATAAAGATGGTCAATGCAGGCTCTATCTTTGCGTAAGCCATTTTGTTCATCTACGAGTAGGTGTCTTTTCTTTAGATGGATAAGCCTGTCATTGAGTATAGAGGGGTATAACTTGTAGACTGTACTCAACAGACTGATTCCTCTATAACATACATGGGCAACTGGAGGCCCAGGGGCCACATGCGGCCCCCACCTTCACTTAATGCGGCCCGCAGGTTAATATCGCAATACTGATATATTATTGATTTCAGCTGTTACAATTCCAAACATGCAAACATGACCCGCTTTAATTACTTCAGTCTATAGTAGCTTACTGCAATGGCTAGTATTAAAATTCTATTGTCTTTTTTATGTCCAATGTTTTTGTATTCAAGTTCATAAAGTTAACATAAGTTTAACTAAATGCATTTGAAATTAAATAAAACATTTACTTTCCAGGATTCCAATTAAAAAAATGCATAAATAGCCAATCTAATCTACTTGTAGATTTCAAAGCATTTCTTAAACAAACCAAGCAGAGTGTGAGATAGCATTGGCGATTTCAAGACTTCATTTGGCAGATTTTCTAAGCCTTTTCCTGTCTTTGCTCTATTTACCAACTGGATGTCTTCCATGGTCAGGTCAGTGTTAAGATCATCATTAAGCGGCTCAACCTCCAATGCCATCTCACACTCTTGTGAGGCTTTTGCAGCACATCTCTCTTCGTAAAATGTTTCATCAAAACTTGATGTGTCATCACAGAAAATACCGTTAAAATTCCCACCTTTTAATAACCTGTGATAGCTCATTAACTAGATTACCATCATTGTATAGATAATGAGTATACTGTAAGATAACTATCATATTTATGGGTTGTGTAGTTGTGTTTGTTAGTGAGTACTGTAAGCTAACTATTATATTTATGGGTTGTGTAGTTGTGTGTGTTAGTGAATTAATGAATTAATGAATAATGTTATTTTCGTGTCTGGCTGCCTTTCATAGCCCATCCCTTACGGGATTATTCAGACACAATTTAAGAAAACAGTATTTCCAGTGCCAACATGCTGACACCAAAATAATAAACAAAATAAATAAATATCACACACTGTACTGTATACAGTACATGACTTTGATCAAAGGTACAGTTTTGTAGTCTAATTTTAAAACTAGAGAGTGGAGGGCAAGAGAGAGAGAGAGAGAGAGAGAGAGAGAGAGAGAGAGAGAGAGAGAGAGAGAGAGAGAGAGAGAGAGAGAGAGAGAGAGAGAGAGAGAGAGAGAGAGAGAGAGAGAGAGAGAGAGAGAGAGAGAGCGAGCGAGAGAGAGAGAGAGAGAGAGAGAGAGAGAGAGAGAGAGAGAGCGAGAGAGAGAGAGAGCGAGAGAGAGAGAGAGAGCGAGCGAGAGAGAGAGAGAGAGAGAGAGAGAGAGAGAGAGAGAGAGAGCGAGAGAGACAGACAGACAGACAGACAGACAGACAGACAGACAGACAGACAGACAGACAGACAGACAGACAGACAGACAGAAAAGAACAAGTCAGAATAAACAGAAGACACACTTGAATGTTTAACTTAGACAAGGTGATATACATATACCGTACAAAGTACTCAAAGGTTAGGGGTAAGAACAAGTTGGTATGATCATCACAGTTCCACAATGCATACATTGCATGTTTTCTTCTGTTCCAGGCTTCATGGATAACATTTGAAATTGCGAAGGTATGGTTGATAGATCTACTTAATCGATTGTTTTCGATTGTTCGATCAGTTGCCTTTGGGTAACATTTTGTTATTAGTGTCAAATCACTCTAATCCTATGAATTTATTAAATTTGAGTTTGTATGTAACTAATCCTGCTATCAGTTCTCGCCCTTTCACTCAGAGCTGGCAGGCCTGCATGTGTTTTGAGCCCTGTACAGAGCATATGCCCTCCAAGGTCACTGATAATCTCTTGACGAACCCAATAACAGATCATTGGGTTTAACTTTTAACACCTCCTTAAGCGACGACTTGACGACCGGTCAAGAGATAAAGAGCCAAGGTTAATGTGCTGTTGTCCAAGACATTTGGATGCTGTTTGTCCAGATAAACTGTGTCACATCATCTTCGTGCCATCTTCTCTCTCCGGGCAGAAGAGTTTTTGGGCTCACCACCCACACAGAGCTTTGTCGAATTATAAGTATTTGCCTGTAGTGCAGCGGCTAAAAGCAATATTTTGGGAGAATCGTTCACTTGGTGATACAAGCGTGAAACTTGGTACAGATCATCTTTAGAGGTCATTTATCGATTTTTTTAATCGAGCCACTTGAAAATCAAAGATGGCGGCCATTTTTCAAGATGGCCGACATCTTAGTGGGCAGTTAAGTGATATGATGGTTTATTTGGTGATACAAGCATGAAAATTGGCATGAGCAGTCTCTGTGGGTCACTTGACAATAGGCCACCCACAGCTACTTGAAATTTCAAGATGGCGGCCATTTTTCAAGATGGCCAACACTTTAGTGGAGCAATTAAGTTATATAATGGTTTATTTGGTGATACAAGCATGAACATTGGCATGAGCAGTCTCTAAGGGTTGCTTGACAAGAAAACACTCCCAGCCACTTTACATTTCTATTTTCAAGATGGCCGCCCCCTGGATCCTCAAAAGATACATTTTCTCATAGAAATTTATGTTTTTTTTTCATTAAGGACGATTATACGATTATTATTATTATGCTAAAGAACAACTTTTAACACATCACAATATAGTTGTGTTGATTTGTTGATCATAGATAGATTAGATAAGAGTGAATATCTGCACTACCAGGGCACACTGGTGATATATCACTGCTGTTAAACTCAGAGTGGGGTTCAATGTCAGCTAATTGAAAGTTGGTATCCCAAATGCTGTCTAATTTACCCCAAAACAGTTAGATAGCCGCACCTGAATTGACAGGTTGTGCCAGCACGGGAGAGCCGAGCCAAGGTTAATGGGGTTTTAGTTAACCGGATGGTGTACAGATCGCTCAGGATTTAAATGGCATTGGATGAACGATCGAACTAAGTGTAGGGTTAAGGCACGAACTTAGTTGTATCCCATACATCAAAGTGCTTGGTAAAAGGTGGTAAAAGGATAAACCCTCGGCCTCTGCCTATGCTGCAGACATGGCAGAAGCCATCATAACAGTTGTGAAAACTAACTGGGACAGATGTTTAATTTGTCAGCAGGTCACCAAGGAAAAACTCATTCAGCCGAGTTTATTCAACAGAGAGCACGATCGTACTGGTTATGATACCATTGCAAGAAATGTTCCATTATTTCATAAGATCAATGCTCTGCCTATCTTACTTAGTCCAACCCGACTAGATGAAGGTGATGGCATAGAAAGCACATCGACAAGAAACAGAGCAAAATATAATTCAAGCTGTAAACTTAGGTTCAACAACACAGAGCTGGAAAGGGCCCAAAAGAGAGCATCTACATCTGCTGAAGACACTGAAGATACCAAAGATATCCATGTCAAGAGGCCAAGAAGATCTAATGTATGACCGGTCCAGCGATGTCACAACTGTGAACGAGGCCAGGCTTGATCTCTTTGCCAGAAAGCAAAGACAATATGACTTGATCCCACCAACTCAAGCAGCACTCAAAGAGCATGCCAAACATGCTTCTTATGAGGCTGGATACGTGTGGGGACAGGCATTGAAGCGACATCCACAAATGCCGAGCCCATCTGACTGGGGATGGGTGGAACAGGACGAGAAGTGGAAAGTCTTCTGGACTCCACTTCCACCTATTGCGGAGAGTTGTTGGGAGTTGACCAAATGTGGGTGCTCCAAGGCATGTACTGGAAGGTGTAACTGCTTCAGATATGGACTCAGTTTCACATGCCTATGTAGTTGCCCCTGCTAGAACCTATTTGCATGTTTATTTTGCCAGAGTTATTCCCTGTTGTCCTCTGTGTTTTCAAGTGGAGGCCTATGGCTCGGCTTCCCCTCGTCACATCGACGCATCATGTTTTACTTTTTATCTAGTCTATTACTGTGTAATTTTCAGTTGTTACTTTGTAACATTGCTTCCACTGCCTTCCACTGCCATATCTAACAGTGAAGCACATTTTCAGTTTAGTTCCTTAGTATCGTTTGTCATGGTTCCGTGGCTATTGCCATTCAGTATTAGCCATTACTCATAATTTTGGAGCACTGTCCGTTCAGCACCACAACTGTGCTTATCAGCACCACAACTGTGCTAATTTATTCATCTTATTTTTTGTATCCCCACCCCTTAGTATTTATTTGACACATGTAATGGCTGTTAGTTTAAAAAAAAAACAATACACATATATATATATATATATATATATATATATATATATATATATATATATATATATATATATATATATATATATATATATATATATCCTCCCTTGTGACTGTTACCTTGTCGTGGTAAGGGAGCTTGTTTAGGCCTACCTCAGTGAACCCTGAGAGCTATGCCGGTGGGAGGCAACTCCTGACAGGTCTTACCAAACTGGACAGGTCGTGGGCGAGGAGTCAGACAAAACACAGTCAAACAACCTCTCTTGACAGAGCTTTTTGAGGAACCCAATACATTTCTATGAGAAAAGGTATCATTTAAAGATTGACATCTTGAAATTTGAAAAATTTTGGGCGGTTTCTTGTCAAATGACCTTTTGAGACGGCTCATGGCAATTTTCATGCTTGTATCACCAACTAAATGATTTCTTAAGCTTAACTAGTCCACTAAGGTGGTGGCCATCTTGAAAAATGGCCGCCATCTTGAAATTTCAAGTAGCTGTGGGTGGCTTATTGTCAAGTGACCCACAGAGACTGCTCATGCCAATTTTCATGCTTGTATCACCAAATGAACCATTATATAACTTAAATGCTCCACTAAAGTGTTGGCCATCTTGAAAAATGGCCGCCATCTTGAAATTTCAAGTAGCTGTGGGTGGCCTATTGTCAAGTGACCCACAGAGACTGCTCATGCCAATTTTCATGCTTGTATCACCAAATAAACCATCATATCACTTAACTGCCCACTAAGGTATCGGCCATCTTGAAAAATGGCCGCCATCTTGGATTTTTGAGTGGCTCGATTAAAAAAGTCAAAGAGTTGACCTAAAGGAATGTTCATGCCAATTTTCACGCTTGTATCACAAAGTGAACGATTGTTCCTACTATCTGCTCTACTACTGTCCTGTCCCTATAAAGAGAGATGTGGTAGACCACATGTGGTGAAAGTCCACTCGCCACGGTTTAGTGCCTCATATTTATATATTGATGGTCAGCTTAATCATTGAGCTTGCTTTTTGGTTAGTTAAGTAACCACTCTCTGGACGCCGACCTTATTAAATATATATGGGCTGGACCCCATGTGGTTCGTCAGCTCACCATGGTTCAGTTCTCCATATCTCAGATTTAGAGGTTGATATATCTATCAGAGGTTATCTAATATAACATTTGTATTTAATTTCAAATGCCAGTTGCCCTTGTATGGATGGATACGGGAGCGTACTCAAGTTCCCTCAGCCCTATGTTCCCTCAGCCCTATGTTCCCTCAGCCCTATGTTCACTCAGCCCTATGTTCCCTCAGCCCTATGTTCCCTCCTATGTTCCCTCAGCCCTATCTTCCCTCAGCCCTATGTTCACTCAGCCCTATGTTCCCTCAGATTGGTAAAATGGGGTAATTTAATAATGTATTTTTTTGCTCCTGTCTGTCATGAGTATTTTTTTGCAAGATGCCTAAAAAAGTGATAGACATATATTTTAACATGGGTCATGGAACTGTTTAGAATCCTACAAAAGGAGTGTGGCAATAGACATGGCATGTCACAAAAGGTTACATTTTTTATATCTCAAAAATGCGTGGACAGGTTTATACATAAAGGTGCCCTAAGTTATATTGTTTTGCTAAAACAAAATGTTGTTTGTTAAAGGTTAAAACACTATTTTCTGACAGTAATTGCTAAAGAGTGTTTGTTCAGTAACAGGGGTCTCTCCGTCTCTCCAGCTCAAACAGAAAATAAATGTTCAGATGGGCTACCAATTTCACCCTACCAGGAGAGAGAACCCATTTATCAGCTTCAATTTTATAATGTTCCGATTCCAATTAGTTTTCTGCTCAAAGTTTATCCTGACCTGTACGTATCCTGTAAGAGTTCTCTTTCATGATTGGATGACATTGGTTATCTCGACATGAAAATGTATATTCTGTTTGCTAACGTTTGCTAGAGACGGGGAGACACTGAAAGCTCTATCGCAGAGGGTACGCTTATTGGTGTGAGGGATGGTGAGGAGACCCAAGTCAGAAGACCTCAGGTTCCGCGCTGGGGCGTAATCCTGGTCTGACAGGTACCGTGGGGCATGGAGGGCTTTATAGGTGAGGCGGAGCAGTTTTTACTGTAAGTGGGATGCAGAACTTAACCTAAATATCACCACTTTAGAAATGTTTGTCATATGCTGAGGAAGAAATAATTAAATTGTCACCAAAAAGCTGAACAACTTCCAAACAAATTTTCACACAACTCCACAAAACAACTTTCCACTCTGATTAACCAAAAGTCCTTATAAGATGTTTTTTAACCTTATGTGTTAATAAGGCTATACGTGTCTTAATAATAGCATTGTAAGCATATATATTGTTAGATTATTAGACACTTTTGGAGTGATTTTTAACGTCTACTCTGGCTTTCGTGTGCACCCCAGGTGCCAGTTTTCATGTTGCTTTATTCAGCATTTAGATATTTGATATACTTCCTATACAAATCCATTGTAACTTCAAACTCCATTTTAACCCTGTTAAATTCATTGAAAACACATCCTTGGTTTTGGTGACTGATATTGTCCTAATGCGTGAGAGGGACATGTTTTCTCCATATATCTTTTTTTAAAAATGTTATGTAAATTATAGATACAAATAAATTAAAAAAGTAATAAAAAAAAAACAAGGCTCCTCACGCATTAGCAGGACAATATCATGTTTTAATTGAGTCTAACATGGTTAAAACGGAGTTACAATTGGTTTATATTATGATAAAAATCAAATATCTATATTGAATCAAGCAACTTAAATATAAGTCTCTTAAAGTTTTTTATAATAGCCTTACAAACACATTCAGTCTCTTTAACTTACCTATCATGTCAGTGTTCAACCTTTATTATGCTGTGTTGTTACTATATAATATAGTTTATTAAGCATTTATTAACGGTTAACTATGCACTTATAACTACGGGTTTTTCATCTACCAGGTCTTAAGCGGGAACAATGCCTTCTTAAGGTTTAAAATCCTTAATAGGCTCTGTGCATAACTGCCGTCCCGGGTTTCTGGAAGATGGCATACCTATTTCCTGTTCAGGTTCATTTTCCCATAGCTTCATTTGATTGGCTGATTTCATATTTGATTGATAGCAGTCGAGCCAATCATATGAAGCTATGGGGACATTTACAGGGACAGGAAATGGATATGACACTTCCAGGAAACCTTTTTTTCCATCTACTTGGTCTAAAGTGGGAACAACGTCTTATTAAGGTTAACTAATCCTTTATTAAAATATACATTTGCTGCCGTTGCAGAATTGCATATACATTGCATCACAAATAATCTAAAACTTGTTTGAACATTCATGCAGTCATGTAATTATGAGAAAAGTTAAAAGGCTATCCTTTTATGTATAAGGAAACCTGGCCTTGGATCAATACTGTCATACATTTATTTGATTGATTATGACAATTGAGTATCTATGACTGCCTTCCTTGGACACTTCCCCAAATAGTGTTTGGAGTTCCGTGTTTAAGGCCTGTACATCTCCATAAATAATATAAAGTGCTTACCCGGTAAGCACTTTATATTATTATTATATTACCCCTACAGTAACATGTTCATGTACAATTCACCAGTGAACTAGAAAGGAGAACTAAAGTCTATTGACTTTGCTTTATTGGCTGTTAGATTAGGTAAATCATATCAACACTGTTAATAAATGACTATATATAAAGTCACTCGTACACAGAAAGTTTGACGAGTTTCCACTGTCAAACATTTATGCCCAACGAGGACGCAAACTAACCGGCGCAGTGCTACCTACAGTATAAGCTACTCATTGTCCCATGATCTATTGAATACAAATATATGTATATATATATATATATATATATATATATATATATATATATATATATATATATATATATATATATATATATATATATATATATATATATATATATAATTGTCCCCTCCATATTTTTTGTCTCTTTTATAAATACCGATAATGAATTGGTAAAAAAGCTCTGTGTCTGTGCAGCACAGTCTATTCACAGTGTCTATTGAAATGACATTGAACACAGCCATAAAAGGAAACGATAAGGAAGCCATAAAGGTATCCTTTAGCCTTAGATACACACAAACTTTTTGTGTAGGAGTGACTGTAATGTCTAGTCATTTATTAAACAGTGCTGATATGATTTACCTAATCTAACTGCCAATAAAGCAAAGTCAATAGACGTTAGTTCTCCTTTCTAGTTCACTGGTGAATTGTACATGAACATCTTTTCTTTTACTGTAGGGGTTGAACGTATACAGGGGCGGCCATAGCTGAGTGGTTAGTGAGCCCGCCTAGGGAGCCAGAGGCCCTGGTTGCCCCAGGTACGATTCCAGGCCACGCCAGCATAATGTTAGCCTGGTAAACCCCCCTCCCTCCGGAAATCTCATTTGCATTTGGTTTCAGGAAGGAGGGTCTGGGATTGCTCACAGAGTAAAGCTGCCCGAACCACTGCGCATACGAACCAATCAGCGGCTGCTAGGGGCGGGATCATCCAATCACCTGCCTAGTAGCTTGAAAAAATTAAACTCCGTCTGTCATCGATTCTGCGCCCGGAGTCTCAGATGCAAGTACGCTGTGAAACAAAATGTGTGTCGCAAGCTTCTTCCATTTGACGGAGTGAGGTTAGCATAATGTGTCGATGAAATGAAATTTGTCCCTGAGCAAGACTCTTAACCCCTAATTGCTCACAGGCCCTCATTGGAAACAAGCCCGCAAGGACTTTCATGAACGTCGTGTTAAAAGGAATTATCCTTATACAGTTAGTTAAAATCTCAATAACATTGCTCTGTTTTAGCATTGCCTGGGTTTAGTGTTAACCACTTTCAATGTGGCGTCCCTATTTTGGTCATGTCATTATAGGTGAACATTTTCAAAAATACCACTAGTTTTAATTTAAAAAGCAGTATTTAATTGAATTGTATGAGCCTATTTTGTACCTAGCTACAATCTTGCAATTATTTGGCAACATAATAGTAGGCTATACATGGGCATACATGTAACATACAGTACAGTTGGATTTTAAAACTATTTTGTTACATAATAAGCATCTACAATGTAGATGCTTATTATGTAACAAATGTAGCTATTTATACTTGTAAAATATGGTCTGAAGAATTAATAGAGAATTCTGGAAATTTGAGTCTGGAAAAAAAAGTATGGAATTTTGAAATGGAAAATGTGTAGAAACACAGATTATAAGTGTCACTGACGGCCGGGATTTCTGACTAATAACATTAATAGTTGAAGGGAATGGGACACTTTTTAAACATTTTAATATTTGGGCTTGCTGTAAGGTATTAAAGGACAACTTTGTTTTTTTTATTTTATTAGTTTGTAATGATAATAATTAAAAGATGAGTGTTATTGTCAGTCCTTGTCCCTTGTATGACCATATAAGGAGATTCCTGATGTCATCCGTATATGCTCATATATGGGCATGCCCCCTTTTGTGCCCATATGGAGCAGACTTGTGGTTTGTTTGCTTATGTTGTCATAGTGACGTGGCCGTGGTTTGTTTATGGCCGAGTCAGAATGACGTCAGAGCTCCGTCCGCTGGCCCTCCCTCCCATTAGCCAATTTTAATATAGGATATTATAATACATTGTTATCACATGCCACTACTTATATTAGCGAAGCGGCACAATCGTGATGTAAAGACGGGTCGGGTTAGCCAAACAGGGATGGCGGTGCCCACATAACAAACACATTGGCGCAAAGTTTGAGGTCGTTCGGTTGGACAGTGCCCGAGGTATGCCCGGGACACACAGACAGACTGACTTTTGGGGTGACACCCCGAGTAGAACTAGGGCAGCCCCCCCTCCTTCAGGGGATCCAACAGGTGACACCAACAGCACATTATGGCAGGGCCATCTGTGATGCTGAGGGAAGATACAGTAGTGCTGAGGGAACATAGGGTTGAGGGAACATAGGGCTGAGGGAACACAGGGTTGAGGGAAAATAAGCCTGAGGGAACATAGGGTCTAAATTGATAACGGGGAACATAGGGCTGAGGGAATATATGGCTGAGGGAACATGGGGCCTAATTCGGATGATTTTTTTTTTGTTAGGGATTGAGGGAACATAGGGTTGAGGGAACATAGGGCTGAGGGAACATAGGCATGACCCCCTCTTAACAACTGTGTACAGTTCATTACTGTACTTGAACATTTCTGATGTACTCCAATCATGCAGATCTCTTATCATTGAATGAAGCTCATGATGAGATTTCACAGTTGTAGGCAGACAAACATTTTCACTTTCTGCATTTTCACTTTCAGCAATAGGAACATGTGACAGGTCTTTTATTTTTAAACAGTCACTGATGTGCAAACACACACACTTTTGTCCGTAACTGTTCAAAATGCAGGCTCTCCAGTGAAAGCAAATGTTGGTTTGTCATTATTGTGATATGCAGTGAGGCAGTCACCATCCATATGGTACTGTTGGTTCATGATCATGTTTTTTGCAACATCAGAACAAAGTTTATCAATATCTACACATCTGTTCTGTGCTTCAGCGCATGCTAAAGCTACATGTTTGCATACATTGCCTTTGTTATAAGAGCTACAGTCACACTGCATCTTCACTAAATCCACTGTTTGGATGGCACAGTCTGTTGTGTTGTGGCTGAGGTCTGACTCTGCTGGCACAGAGCACATCCCTTCCTCATCAATGGAAATGTGCTGTCCCAGGCCCTTCTCCAATGCCTCTGTATCAGTCAAGGCTGAGTGGGAGACCTTCAATCTCCCTGCATCTGCCAAGTCATCCAGATAGCTAAAGTGAGAAAAGAACATAAGTGTGACAACAAAGCTTTGTCGATGCTGCTCTCAGAGCAGCTTAAATGATATGCATAGACCAATGTTAAATTGCTGCTTTGTCGATGCTGCTCTCAGAGCAGCTTAAATGATATACATAGACCAATATTGAATTGCTGCTCTTAGGGCACTTTGTCAATGCTGCCCTCAGAGCAGCTTAAATGATATGCATAGACCAATGTTAAATTGCTGCTTTGTCGATGCTGCTCTCAGAGCAGCTTTAATAATATGCATAGACCAATGTTAAATTGCTGCTCTGGGGGCATGTTGTCAAGGCTGCTCTCAGAGCAGCTTAAATGATATGCATAGACCAATATTGAATTGCTGCTCTTAGGGCACTTTGTCAATGCTGCCCTCAGAGCAGCTTAAATGATATGCATAGACCAATGTTAAATTGCTGCTTTGTCGATGCTGCTCTCAGAGCAGCTTTAATAATATGCATAGACCAATGTTAAATTGCTGCTCTGGGGGCATGTTGTCAAGGCTGCTCTCAGAGCAGCTTAAATGATATGAATAGACCAATATTGAATTGCTGCTCTTAAGGCACTTTGTCAATGCTGCCCTCAGAGCGGCTTAAATGATATGCATAGACCAATGTCAAATTGCTGCTTTGTCGATGCTGCTCTCAGAGCAGCTTAAATAATATAGACAGACCAATATCAAATTGCTGCTCTTGGGGCACTTTGTCAATGCTGCTCTCAGAGCAGCTTAAATGATATGCATAGACCAATGTTAAATTGCTGCTTTGTCGATGCTGCTCTCAGAGCAGCTTTAATAATATGCATAGACCAATGTTAAATTGCTGCTCTGGGGGCATTTTGTCAAGGCTGCTCTCAGAGCAGCTTTGATAATATGCATAGACCAATGTTAAATTGCTGCTCTGGGGGCACTTTGTCAATGCTGCTCTCAGAGCAGCTTAAATGATATTCATAGACCAATGTTAAATTGCTGCTTTGTCTATGCTGCTCTCAGAGCAGCTTTAATAATATGCATAGACCAATGTTAAATTGCTGCTCTGGGGGCACTTTGTCAATACTGCTCTCAGAGCAGCTTAATTGATATGCAAAGACCAATGTTAAATTGCTGCTTTGTCGATGCTGCTCTCAGAGCAGCTTAAATGATATGCATAGACCAATATTGAATTTCTGCTCTTAGGGCACTTTGTCAATGCTGCTCTCAGAGCAGCTTAATTGATATGCATAGACCAATGTTAAATTGCTGCTTTGTCGATGCTGCTCTCAGAGCAGCTTTAATAATATGCATAGACCAATGTTAAATTGCTGCTCTGGGGGCATGTTGGCAAGGCTGCTCTCAGAGCAGCTTAAATGATATGAATAGACCAATATTGAATTGCTGCTCTTAAGGCACTTTGTCAATGCTGCCCTCAGAGCGGCTTAAATGATATGCATAGACCAATGTCAAATTGCTGCTTTGTCGATGCTGCTCTCAGAGCAGCTTAAATGATATGCATAGAGAAATATTACATTTCTGCCCAGGGAGCACGTTGTCAATGCTGCTCTCAGAGCAGCTTAAATAATATAGACAGACCAATATCAAATTGCTGCTCTTGGGGCACTTTGTCAATGCTGCTCTCAGAGCAGCTTAAATGATATGCATAGACCAATGTTAAATTGCTGCTTTGTCGATGCTGCTCTCTGAGCAGCTTTAATAATATGCATAGACCAATGTTAAATTGCTGCTCTGGGGGCACGTTGTCAATGCTGCTCTCAGGGCAGCTTAGATGGTATGCATAGAACAAAGTTAAATTGCTGCTCTTAGGACACAGCATTGCCTTGTAGCAGAAGTTGCCTTATTAGCTTGCTAGCTATGTTTGAAAATGATTAAATAACATTGCATTTCAAGGCAGAGTGGCATGTGTAAAACCAACAGCTAATTTCTGTCTTGTTATTGCTCTTATTTGTCTTTTTTAACTAAGCTGAAATGAGCACCTTGCTAAGTTAGTTAGCTAGAAAACCTTAGCTTAGGCTAATCAAAACAATCAGCACCTTGCTTAGTTAGTTAGCTAGCTAGCAAACCATAGCTTAATCAAACCTATTAATGTTTAAAAGATTTACCTTATGGGAGCAGGAGTTTTATTTATCAGGAGCAGAGAAGAGGACCAGTAGGCAGTTAACAGTAGCTGCAGCAGGGTGAAACAAGATGGCTGCCGCTGCACAGTTCAAAATTCCTTTGAACCCGCCTCCCACCTCTAACCCCGCCCCTACCCCGCTTAGGGGACCAATGAAATTGAATAGGTACGAGGACCAATGAAATTGAATGCTGCTCTTAGAACACATTTGGGCCCTTATAAGTCCCATCTGCTAGACGATAGACTCACTGTTGCGCAGCGAGTCCATGTTGCCATGTCTGCTTATTATAAGCGACTTTGGGCTTGTTTTTCACGTCTTTCTATTATTATTATTATTATTATTACATATATAATTACATAATGGTAATACATTTCTACTCCACTACAGCTCAGAGGCAAATACTTTTGTACTTTTACTCCACTACAATTATTTGAAAACTTTAGTTACTAGTTACTTTGCAGATATAAATATAACAGCTATGCAGGGAATACATGGTGGAAAGCGGCAGAGACCAGCCAGTATGGCGGCCCGCACTGCAGGTAATTTAATCACGTTTTTATATGTTTTTAATTCTGTTACTGAGAAACATGCCCCCTATAAGAATTTTAGAGTAAAAAATCGATCGAGTCCCTGGGTTTCAGCGGATCTCAAAGAGGCCCTCCATCACAGAGATGTGGCCTGGTCAAAGGCCACTTATGCCAGAAGTTCTGGTGAACCAGCAGACTGGTTATCTTTTAGATTACTGGGAAATAAAGGTATTAGTATGGTCAAAATGGGCTAAATTTGATTTTTATTTATTTAGTTTCACCAAGACACAAGGTAATGCAGCTAGTTTTTGGAAGGTCGTAAAATCACTAAAAGCTGGGCCTGCCTCCTCTCTCCCGTCACAGATTAGCAGTGAAAGTGGGGTTGTTTTAAATGAATTAGATATTTGTGATGCTTTTAACAATCATTTTATATTATCTGGCCATCTATTTGACAGGCAGTCTGTCATTCTAGCGCCATCAGATCAGGGTGGGGATTCAGTCACTGACAACTCATTCAACTCGTCCCCTCCATGCTTTTCATTTAGAGCAGTAACACACTCAGAAGTGTTAACCGCACTTTCACAAATATGCACTAAGAAGTCTAAGGGTGCAGATGACCTTAACCCGTATCTACTGCATCTTAGTGCATATATAATTGCTGCACCACTTGTCCATATTTTTAATTCATCACTTACCTTAGGCTCAATTCCTGCAGTATGGAAAGATGCTATTCCACTTCATAAAGGTGGTGATCAGTCGGATTTAAATAATTATAGGCCAATATGTTTTTATTTTACCAGCAGAAAGACTATTGTTCAATATGTAATAATGTCTGTATTTGACTATAGGGATATATTGTATATGCATGCAGAATACAGACATTCTGTAATAATGTCTGTATTTGACTATGGGGATATATTGTGCATGCTTCACTCTCCACACTGGAGCCTCTGGAAGCAGTCTACCACAGTGCTTTGCGTTTTATTACTGGCGATGATTATCTCACCCATCACTGTATTTTATATGATAAAGATTAAACATTGTATTTTATTTATTTATAAGGCCTTGAGTGGTAAACTTCCTTTATACCTATCCTCGCTTTGGAACCAAAGGTTACTGGACCATTCAGGGTGCTTCTTGAGGACACACTACATAGTGACTGCACTTGTTTCATGTAACACTATGTTTATTTTCATCTGTGACATTGTAATGTGATTCAAATGTTTGTTATTGTTTCTCATTATGTATGTATTTTATATGCTGTTATCAGGGCATCATTGAAAAAGAGAGCTTGCTCTCAATGGGCTTCCCTGAATAAATAAAGGAAAAAGAAAGAAAGAAAGATAGTTTTACAGGATCGATATCAAGCTTTTAACAGAATCATTATATATCATTATTATATGTATATTTAACAATATACAGAACCAATACAAAGTTTTACTAGTAACCAGATAGTTTTACAGAGTCAATGCAAAGCTTTTAACAATTAAGTTTAACAGGATCATTACAAAGCTTTGCTAGTTAACCAGATAATTTGACAGGATCTGTAATTACGTGTCTATAATGTCAGGCACTGGTAAAGAATGGGCAGGAGTCAAGAGTCGTCCTTTTCTTTTCAAGATCTTTTTATTAGTTTTTTGTACAAGGCCCAGGGGCAAGCATACTGCACATGCATTTTTTTTCATATCGTATCACAGAGAGACAAACAAAATGTACATATACTACATTCCCCTATCCCACCCTCCCCCCACCCTCAATCCCCAGGACAGTTGTAGGCACAATTGTAAGAGAAAATTTGAAATAAAAGGAAAAACAAAAAGGCACAAATTAATCAGAGCAGATAGAATAGGAAAAAAGCAGATATAAAAAATGAACATTTTAGGTTTGCTGTGTGCTGCAGTCGCAACAGGCATACGCCACACTATGCAGCCTGAGTGTTGTGGTAAAAAGTCATGAACGGACCCCAGGTCTTATAGAATTTTTTCTCGGAGCCGGCTATTGAGAATTGCAACATCTCTAATTTAAGGCAAGACATTATATCACGAAGCCATTGAATGAGCACGGGCGGGGCAGCATCCTTCCATCGGAGCAGAACCGCGCGTCTGGCGAGCAACAGGGCGAAGTCCACCATACGGCACTCTGTACGTGTTAATGGGATATCCTCCCCTCCAACAGTACCAAACAGCGCAACTAGGGGGTCTGGGTCTAGAGTTCGGTGTAAAATAGTAGATAGGGTATTGAAGACACTCCCAAAATGGTTGTAATTGCGCACACATCCAATTGGTGGATGAGGGTTGCGTCAGTATTGTTGCACTTGTCGCAGGTGGGGGTTATGTCAGGGTATATACTTGCAAGTTTGGCCTTAGACATGTGAGCTCTGTGAACTATTTTAAACTGAATTAAACAATGCCTTGCACAGAGTGAGGACTTATGTATGGAGGAGAAAATAGAGTCCCAATTTTCAGCGGACAACGTGATCCCCAAATCATGTTCCCAGTCAGCTATTATCTTGACCATGGGCGCAGGCCTCAAATTGGAGATTATGTCATATAGTGTTGATATAGCGCCTTTGGCCATCGGGTCAAAAAGGAGGAATTGATCGATAGGATTAATATTGGGCTTTTCGGGGAAGCCAGGTAACACAGAGCGCACGTGATGTCTGGCCTGCAAATATCTGTAGAAATGTGACCTTGGTAGGTCGTACTTTCTTGAGAGTTGATCAAAGGAGGCAAAATGCCCATCTACAAATAAATCCTTAAACCATTTAATACCCTTCCCCTGCCAGTTGTTAAATGTCAAGTCTTGCAGTGATGGGACAAAGAGATGGTTAGAGGCAACAGGACTCACCAGGGAGAGATCTCTATAATTATAGGTTCTTCTGAACTGGGCCCACACTCTCAACGTATGACGCACAACCGGGTTGACTATAGAGTCAGGCATCGGACGGTCAGGCGGTGCACCGAGGAGAGCCGGAAGCGACAGATCCCTACACGATTCTAGCTCCAAAGATGTCCACTCTGGGCAATTAGGCTGACAATAGAAATTATTCCAAAAGGCAAGACAGCGAACATTGGCAGCCCAGTAGTAATGGCGAAAGTCGGGGAGCCCCATACCTCCGTCCCTCTTTGCCCTTTTCAGCAATATCCTACTCACTCGCGGTCTCTTATTCTGCCAGATATATGATGAAATAGTGGAGTCTAGAGATGTAAAAAATGACTTTGGAATGAACACTGGAATACACTGAAAAAGATCAGTAAATTTAGGAAGACCAGCAAGGGACATCGTGAGAGGCGACCACTGCTGCAATGACACTTTAACTTGATTTGCTAGAGACACAAAGGAGTCAAGAGTCCTTCTAATGCTTAGTTTTATTGTCAGGCCATAACCAGATAACTTTACAGGATCAATACAACCCAGTGAGCCATAGTCGTCTATTAGACCTCCGTCTAAAACTAGGTTATAATTGGTCTAAAAGTGAAAGTTTTTTCAACGTCTATTCTTAGCCTAGACGTTGATTAGCTGTTTTTTAAGCGTCTATATTTAGACCGTCTATATTATAGACGTCATTTCAACGGCTATGATATAGACGGTCTATATATAGACGCTTAAAAAACAGCTAATCAACGTCTAGGCTAAGAATAGACGTTGAAAAAACTTTCACTTTTAGACCAATTATAACCCGGTTTTAGCCTAGACCTTAGACGTTTTTTAAACGTCTAATAGCCCGAAAAATGCTCAGTGGGAAAGTTTTACAAGTAAACCATAACATTTTAAATAATCAATAAAGCTTTTAGTGTAAGGGATAAATACAAAGCTTAATTACTGTAGTTAACCAGATAGTTATACAGCGTCAATAGAAAGATACCCATTTCTTCGTGGTCTGTATGTATTGATAACGCTAATAATTAATAAGCAGACAAAGGACATTTTAATATCATTAGACCAAGCTTGTGTCCTCAAAAGTAATTTATCTGGCTTTTTTCGTAATCTGAGGTAAACATGTTGGCTGTTTGTTTGTAGTAACCCTACTATCCAGTAGTGACCATCACATGTACCACAAAACCCATTCAAATACAGACAGCAAAAATAGTAGTACATTAATGTGCAGTTAATATCATGAGATTGACAAATGCTTACATTCAACTGGGGGAGCATCCATGCTGCCTTTCCAGATCAGTAGTGTGGTTGCCCTAACAGGGTAACCGACTTTATTTATTCTAGATAAACTTTATTTTGCCTTTATTTTGCAGAAGCAAAAGAAGAAGAAGAAGTGATATCAGGAGTGACGTGACAATACAATTGGCCCGTTTTTTTTTATTTTGTGGGAGGGGCCTATTGCCTAAAATCAAAACGGCATCGAATTCGAATCGCACGTTGCGGCCTCCGACGGTATTCCTCCCGCCGTATTCCTCGCGTCCCGGCGGCCGTCGGCGCAACCACACTTTGCAATTTCCCAGAATTGCGAATATTCTAGTTATTTTTCTTTTTCATTGTGTCCAGTTTTTTCTTCAATTCATACTCCTTTTGTCTTGCACGTTCTTTTAAACGATCATATTGTTCTCTACCATGTTCCTTTTCTGAAGCTTGTTTGAGTTTGAGCTCATTTATTTTATCTTGTCTTCTTTGAATTCACTGTTTTCCTCAGCTTGCTTTCTGGCCTCATCTTTGTATTTCCTCTTCATCATTTTCTGTTTTTCTTCATGTTCTTCCTTCATTTTCTGTCGTAACCTTTCTTCTTGTTTTCTGTTGTGAACCTCTTCTCTTTTTTTGTTCTGATGTTTTTCTCTTTCCTGATCTAATTCTTTCTGAAGCCTTTTTATTTTCTTTCGTACTTCTTCTCTTCTCTCTTCATCTTCCTGGTCTCTTTTTTCCCACCATCGCTTTATTTCCTTCTCCCAAGCATCTTGTTCTGATCCTATTTCTTTCTCTCTCTCCAAGGCCATGAGTTTTTTTTCCCACTCCGTTCGTTTAATCTCCTCCTCTTCCTTCCTTTTTCTGTACTCCTGTTGTCTTTTTTCCTGTTCTTTATCTCTCTCCTCATTCACATTATTGATATAATCCTCCTTTACTTTCAGTTGTTTCTCTATTTTCTCTCTCTCCTTTTCAATTAGAACTAGCTCTTCTTTCATCTTTCTTCTCAATGCTTGCATTTCTTTTTCATGTTTTCCTGTCAGGCCCTCCATGTCTCTCTTCATCTCATCCGTCTTCTCTTTTAAGATCTTCTCCACTTTGTTTTGAATGGCTGCTTCTGCTTCCTGGAACATCTCTGTGGTGTAGCACCCCCCACCATTCTGCTTCACCATCTCCTCAACCTTCACCATTAGATCACTGACTTGTTTATGGTTGTTTTTTTCATTGTTGTTGAAGACGTGGTACCTTCCTCCACATTCATCAATGATGTTCTTGAATGAATCTTCAAGATGTTGATCGATGTAGTCCTCAATGGACTGGTTATCATTCTCCAGTGTGTCTCCTCTTGTGAAAAGAATGATGGTGAACTTCTTGGAATTTTCTCCAAAGGCATTCTTGATTAGCTTCAATGTCTCTTTCTCCTCTTTTGAGTGAGGGCCAATTTGTAAAGCCAACAGGAACACATGTGGCCCCGGGGCCAGTAGATTGTTGCATTTTGTCATCTCCTGACAAATATCTTCCTCGGACAGATTTGTATCAAACAAACCAGGTGTATCAACTACAGCAACAGGACGCCCATCTACATGACCATGTTCTTTCTGGCAACGCTTTGTGACAGATGATTGGCTGGGTTTTGATTTAAATATTTTCTGGCCCAGAATAGTATTTCCTGATGAGCTTTTTCCACTACCAGTCTTCCCAATCAGCACCATCCTGATGCAATCTGTGCTCTGATTGTCACCATCACCTGGAATATAAAGAGACATTGGATTAGTTCAAGTTCTACAGTGACAATGAATGGATGCCAATGAACGTTGATTCAGTGGAGTACAACTCTACAAGTAAACTCATTCTTAAGAAAAAACAGCAACCTGTGGTGTCTAAGAAAATGGCTATTTTGTTTTAGCAATAGGATTTTTTTTTTGTGGAAGTTGGCATGTCATTACATGTATATTTACATGTATATAATACATTATACATTAGCAGAAATAATAAATAAATAAAAGAAAAATAAGGGGGAAAAAGAAAAGAAAAAGATAACATTCAGGTCCTTGACTTCATGCCTGTCTGACTGGCTGCTCTCAATTTATTTCAGACTGTTCCAAATATTTCAGATTAAAATCATCAATCGT
This sequence comes from Gymnoscopelus braueri, assembly GCF_963280865.1. Lineage (NCBI taxonomy): Eukaryota > Metazoa > Chordata > Actinopteri > Myctophiformes > Myctophidae > Gymnoscopelus > Gymnoscopelus braueri. The sequence continues at coordinate 21,874 of NW_027660613.1, read as the reverse complement.
AAAATATGCCTTGATGGTAAAAAGTACAATCATACGAATAATAATAAATAAATAAAAGAGGTGATAAGACAGGTGAGGTGATAAGACTGCATGCACAGTAATTGTCATGAAAATCATTTAAGGCAAATGCAACTTTCAGCCTGTTGGTCTGAAAAAGGAGGCAACAGGAACGCCTTGATACAGAATGAGATATGTACAACTTTAGGATGTTTAATGTCCTGTGCAAGAAGAAAGGACACATGACCAGGGCTTGTCACTCCCAATAAAGAAGGACACATGACTGTAAACAGAACAAGTGGATCAAACAGCAAAAGGTTACAGACAAGGAGGTTAGCCATGCCAAATGCCAAACGGTTCTCACTTAACAGATGCCTTTTAAAATTATGGCACTATGTTATAGAATCATTTGAATGAACTTTGTACCAAACACCTGGTCATAACAATGCTGTCCTACACTTACCGGCAGCTCCTCCTCTTGGTCTCTCGTGAACACTGGTGAGACCACCGCAGTGGACATGCTGTCCATTGTTCTCCTTGGCAACTTGACCCAATCGTGTCAACAGCTCTGGGGGTTCAAGGTTCCTCTGCTCTACATGTCTGTACCTACATTTTATGATCATTTCATGTAGTGGGGAATGCTCCGTATAGTTGAACACATGACCTGTACTGGGATTTCCAGGTGTTAACACTAATACAAGTGAGTGATCAAATGGGCGATCGCTGAATTCCTGAAGAACGTTCAGTAACTTGAGTCTTTGTTCTTCAGTGAAGTCTTCAGGCTGAAGCACCAGTAGAAACACATGAGGTCCAGGAGCGCAACATTTCACACAGCTTTGGATCTTCTCTGACAGTTCTGCAGGCGAGATGTTGGGATGTAGCAGGTCAGGAGTGTTGATGACCACCATCTGTATGTCCTCCACTTGACCACTGCCTATCATGCAGTCAGTAAGAGCATCATGTCCAGTGAACACAGTCTGATCCAGTATGATGTCCCCAACTGCATTCCTCCCTGACTGGTTGTTCCCCAGCAGAACAACCCTCAGCTCAGACACTGAAATGAAAACACTCCATTAAAACATACTAATGAATCATATTTTTCTTAACATTAAACCCACATTTGTCCATCAAACACCACAGTAAATCTGTCATGACTTGACTACATCTACAGTGTTAGTTCTGCACTGTCTTGCATTTGTATCTGATTAAATCAAATGCAAGATTCAGGCAAATTAATGTCACTGTCAGAGCTATTCATTAACAAACCGCAGTAATGGTAGATTTCAACAGTTTTACTCAGTTTTACTCACAGAGAGGAGGTAGTATCTCATAGCTTCTGATCCGTTTCAGAGGTATCACATCCTGGCCCGCTGTAATGATGATTTAGAAAATATATCAACATAGGTTATTGTTTCTTGTTAATCTGTACAAAGCTTAAGTGCAGTAACCACACAAAGGGTAAAACCGAGAAGAATGGCTTTAACAATGATTAACTGGCCAGCCAAATGGATAATCGGTATACAAGTGATATTGATGAGGTAATTTGTATGCCCCAAAAACCATAATGGCTGATTGACCTTGACCCCAAAAATACACTGCCTTTGTATTGCCTTAAATGGTTGTAATGCCAAAGCACAAGCACAGTGCAGTAATGACAATTTAGTTGTTGTTTTTCAGGCCAAGGACCCCTTAACTGAGAGAGAGATGAAGCAGCGACCTCCAAATTGTGTTGCAGATGCAACTTTTTCATAGATTTCATAGACAGCTTCATAGAATCGTTCAGGGGCGGACTGGCCATTTGGCGTACCGGACAAATGCCCGGTGGGCCGCTGCCCGCTGCCCCCCCCCCCCCCCCCCCATTTTTTTATATTTTCGCTCCCGTTTTAGGATTATTACGGTCATTTTCGGGTCGCACGGCCCAATTATTAGTTACGTTAATGTTTGGGCTGGGATGCTTTCCAGCAGGGGCCTCAGTGCGGCTGCAGAGTTCATGTGCAGGGCTGAAACAGTGAAACGCTCCCCCCCCGGGGGGTGGTGGGCCGGTTCAGACATTTAACCACGTAAACCCTCAATAGCCTCTTTTCCCCCTCTACATTACACCAAATTTCTTCGCCGAAAATAGGCGATCTAAAAGCTGACATGCAGATCTGCTATTTTCGGCGAATGTACCCCCCAGAATAGGGATGCAAAATAATCTATAGGTTAATGCAAAAATAATCTATCACACAAAGACTTGGTGTGATAGACTGTAGTAAGTCTGAGGACCCATGTCTTAGGCTGTACTGTAAGTCATGGCAACTGGATAACTGCCATTGGGTTTAGTGAGGCAGGATATCAGGATACTTATGTAAACAAAACATGAAATATAATATTTGCAGAGACTAAGCATGTTGTAAACAGTATGTGTTTGCATGTCAAAGTTCAATATATTAAAGGTAGGGTAAGTGATATTTTTTGGTATTCTTTTTTTTGTTTTAAGTAGAAGGTTAAAGTACTATATTCTGATAGTGATCTTTGCTACAGAGCGTTTGTTCGGTCACAGGGGTCTCCCCAGCTCTTTAGTTAACAGAATATAGTACATTTTCAGGTAGGTGACACAATGTAGCCAATCAGGAGAGAGCACTGAAAATGCATTTTCTGTTTAATAAAGAGCTGGAGAGACATGGGAGACTCTTTTTACTGAACAAACACTATAGCAATGAGTACCATCAGAATATAGAGCTATTTAACACTTATTTTAACCAAAGTAAATCACTTACCCTACCTTTAAGGGATATCAAATAATAAAAGAATCACAATTATCACAAAGAAATCAAATAATAATCACAATTGTGGACAAAGAAGCATTTGCTGTTTATAGCATAACCAGGCATGCCTAAATAAAACATCAAACACTTCTTCGGCCACGATTGTGAGTTCAAAGAAACGTTAAGATTTCACAAATACATACTTTTCCTATTACTGCACTATAGAGATAAGTGATGTATTTTGATACCTCACAGATTATGACTGTTTGATTCAGGTAAAAGCAGCTGTAGACATATGATATATAAATAGGGAGAGTGCATTTTCAGAGCAATGGGCCTTTGGATCAATGGGTTTGTTTGCAGGATAATGGGCTAGGCCAGTGGTTCTCAACCTTTTCAGGCCGCGACCCCCCAAAATAACATATTTGAACTGGGGACCCCCCAAAATTACATATTTGAACTGGGGCCTCCCCGAAAATAATCATATTTGAACTGGGGACCCCCCACCCTGACAAGCACTTGGTATTGTAGGAGTTGAGGTGTTACACTTTGACTCGATTCCACAGATAAATATTGTGAAAATAGCCGATCTACAAGCTCACAACGCCTCGCAACGAGAGGTGTTGTGAGCTTGTAGATATGTCTACAGCTATTTTCAAAATGTTTGTATTTTAATACTTTATATTTATATTATTTAACAATTTGGCCCTTTTAGTATAGTTTGTTGATTACTTTTGCTGCAGTAATGGTCTTTTTTCATTTAATTTCTTTCCTTTTTTTAACCCTTCCTTTGTGTTAGGGTCATTTTTGACCCGTTTTCAAGTTTGAATAGGTAAAAAGTACCCTTTACATTTCTTTATTGGAACGAGGCTTCATGATATCCTCAGAAATAGCCATTTTAACGCAACAAAATTATTTATCATAATTTTTAATTAATTCTGATGGTCTCTATAAAAAAGTGACACTTGTGGTGTTAGGGTCCGAAATGACCCGGAAGAGAAGTGTGGCTCAATTCCCCCCAAATTGTCAATATTCAATGTTTACATGTTTGAGAGACTTGTAGAAAAATAAATGACTTTTTACCTTCTATGGTATACGGGTCATTTCGGACCCTAACACCACTAGTGTCACTATTTTTTAATAATATTGAAAAAAAAATATTTTTTTTTGGAAGTGTGTTCTAATTATTATTCTTAATTATTCTATTATAGCTAGATAACATCATTATCCATTGCCTTCATTATAGGAAATTTTATGAGTGAATTTTAACATTTTTATAATAGAAAACGAGATATATTGAAAGATGAAACCCTAGCCCTAACCCAACATAATATTTTAAAAAGTGTTTACATGGATATGAATGCATTGCAAGTCAGCTATGAGGCTGTCATCTGCGGACCCCCCCCCCCAAAAGAAATGAGGGGGAGGTCCCGACCCACAGCTTGAGAAACACTGGGCTAGGATGTCGGACAAATGCCACCATGGTTGGTGCAGCGTTCAGTTGTATCAAATTAAATAAACTGTGACACCGCAAGATCCAGGTAAATTAATGTCAGGTTCAGAGCAGTTTGCAAACATACAGCAGGAATGGTACATCTTTATATTCTTGTAGATTTTGTTAGGGATTGCACAAATGTAAAACATTTTTTAAATGAAAAAGCACAATAGTTGTTATTCAGTTCAGCTTTACTCACTGTTAGGATCGCTGCTGCGTCGTTTCAGAGGATTCTTACCCTTGCTCCCTGTAATGATATAGAATGTAGAAAAGTACAATTATATTAATAGGTTTAATTCTTGTTAATTAATTTCTATGGAAGATGCCTTTTCCAATGACAAATGCCTAGCTGTCATATAATATGGACACAGTACAATCATTTAAGTAAATCATTGGCCAATATTTCCATCATTACCTTGACTTTCCAGTGTTGTAATATTGTGCAAGTTGCCAATGAAGTAAATCCCTGAATATACACGTATATATTCACACAAAACAGTAAAAAAAATAAAATAATTAAGTCACATATGTGACGAAATTATGTGTCATATATGTGTCACATTCTGCTCCATTAAATTGTACAGTAGTACCAGAGTACCTATCGTGTGTGCATGAGAGGAGTTGCTCATAATTTTGCCCCTGAAAGGACACAAGAGGTGAGGACATTTTCTGAGTATTCATGGTCTTTGTCACCTATGCTGAACTTCCCCAGTTGAAACTTGTTTCTAAGATGACGGCAAGCACCACGGCCATGACGGGACTAGCCCACAAAGCTCTGATTTCCCGCCGTTTCTCCACTGTGATTACATTCTTCACCAGCAATTCACTTCAAAGTCACTAAAAACTAAGCTTCGGCCCTCCCAAAACAAACTGATACAAATACTACTTTCACGTTATGACGGTTTGATTCAGGTAAAAGCAGCTGTAGACATGATATAGTATAAATAGGGAGGGTGCAGAGCAATGGGCCTTTGGATCAGTGGGTGTTTGTTTTCAGGATAATAGGCTTTTGTCCAATTGTGGAATCTCTGATTCAATTTCAACCGGAGATCTGTGGCACAAGTCATTCTGTGCGAGGAGATAGGCGATGACATGTGACGTGGCTCATGAACCAAAGTGGAACACGTGACATTACCATACAGTACATAGTGACTATGTTGAATGGAAAATGTATGTCTCATCTGCATCTGCAGCTGCACAGTGATGGCTGAAATCAACAACATGACCGTCTGCTTTCACAAAGATGGTTAGTTAAGATGGCCATTTCAGCCTCCTATTGGAGTTGCTCACAATTTCGCCCCTGAAAGGACACCATGTGAGGACACGTTCGGAGCATTCATGGACTTTGTCAGCAAAAGTTCTGAATAGAACACAGTGTGTTCTATTCAGAGAGTATAGATCAACAGTGACTAATGACCACCTTGTTGCCACTTTAAGAATCACAACCAGCAGCTACTAACATGACATTAACCGATTCTAAAAACACCTTCTAAAAGCTAACCTAAGTTTTCTGAAAATGTTCAAATTCTTACTTAAAAAAATTATAAAAAATGATGTTGCTATATGTACAGCAACAACAAATGAGACACAGAGGTGGCTCCCGGATCGAAAGGTATAACAACGTATAGGTTACAACAGGTCTAAATGGGTTAATGGACAGACAGCTAGTTCCCAGTGAACTCTCATATTAAGGGTGAGACACCAGAAGACAGTGTTGTGTTGCTGCAATAGACAGCAACAGATTTCTGCAGGACTGCTTATGTTTTCTCATTGTATATTGAAGTCCAGTAATACCTGCTTGGATTATTAATTGTATGTATTTATTTAACAGCACAGTATATTTATTCTGTGGTGTTAATATATATTTGATAACTCTCTTTCTTAATGTTGAATAATACCAACTTAGTAAAAAGTTGGCCTCTTATATAAAACAAAGTAGATCTTGTGCCTGAATAAAATCCCCCCCCCCCCTGCCATAGTCTATTGTAGTATGGCCGGGTACAATCAAAATACAGTTGAATGGCACTTTACAGATGAGCTACACAAAACATCAAGCCAACACAATAAAAGCAAAATGAGAAAATAGTTTAAAAGGTTTATCGTGTGGCTGAATTAAATTGAATGTAATTCTCGACAGATTCAGTGAAAGTTCACATTTATGAGTTTAACTGGACCCACCAGGTGCTGTAGTCGCTGATTCTGCCATAACGTCTGTCTTCACTCCCACAAGCAGTATCCAAACTCCATCTGAATCACATTGACACAATGTTAATTACTTGAAATGAAACAAGTAGAATAAGTTGAAATTCCAACATTGCTCTGTAACACAAAGTGGTGCCACAGCATTTGCTGCCCTAAAAATAAAAATCCTGAGGTCTGCCGCAAATTCAAATGAAAACTAGCTGAGATCGTTGAAATTGGAGGTTAACTGACTTTTTTTTAATCATGTAATTTGCTGTATTAAATTACATCAAAGAAAGAACACTCCATGCAACACACATATAGAAAAGATTATCAATAATAATAATAATATCAATAATAATAATAGTAATAATAAAAGAGAAATTAAAAGTGGCATTCCCAATATTCATCTTGGATGATTACTATTCCTATTTAATCATGTCTTCTGATTAGAATAAAACATTTTCAGTTCATTAGTTTTCTATTGTCTTTACTTACCAATGTATTCTTACTGCAACATTCATTGAAGATCACAAGAACAACTACAGTAGAATGAGAGACCAGCCCTGAGCAACAGTAGACAGGTTACCAACTAGATAATCATTAACAGATAGTTTAGCTGATAATAACTCCGCTATAAAGACTCTGTTGTTGTACTAACAAGCCGTTTGATCGAATCCTGATAAAATTTACTTTATCTTCAAACAAGATTAAGTATTAAACATTAACCACTGTACAGTTTGATAGCATAAAAGTTTATTTGATATGATTTATTGTGTCACATAGATAAAGTATTGTACCACACTGGTTGCAACACATTATGTCATATTCAATAAAAACTGCACAGTAAAATCCTCTGTGTTCCTTTATCCGTTTATAATCTTTGGTTACATTTGTAAACTATCAATGAACACAGATATGAGGATTTGACTGAATATGATAAGTTTGAGCATTCGGTTTTTAAAGTTTTTATTTTGCCTGTTGGTGGCCGTCTTGTCTTGTTAGTGAGTTGACAGGTGAACTAATGGAAGTGTAGAGAGTGTAAATCTACTCTTTAAGGTAGATTTATAATCATTATGATTACCTTTTTAGTCACACTATGACAAATGTATACAGTAGGCTACTGTATACAGTACATTTGATTGATTGCACATCACTAAATTGGATGAGATTTTACTTGGAGGGTAGAGAACAAGTGGTTGACATCAACAGAACCATGTCCTCATCCCTCCCGGTGAGCTGCGGGGTTCCTCAAGGCAGCATTCTAGGGCAGATACTGTTCCTTCTATACATTAACGACAAGAATGCTGCCTGTAACTGCAAACTGTTCATGTTCGCTGATGACTCGGCACTCCTGATCTCGGGTGAGGACAAGTTGCAAGTTGAGGAAGCTCTCAGCTCTGAACTCTCAAAAATCCGTACCTGGCTTACCGATAACAAACTGTCACTACACCTTGGGAAAACTGAATCCATTCTCTTTGGGACCAAACATTCCCTCAGTAAAATGAAGGTATGATGACACAATCATCTCTAGCAAAGAAGAGATTACCTATTTGGGATGTATTCTTGACAAATATCTGACAGGTGAAAGCATGGCAACAAAGGTGGTCAAAAGAGTAAATCAGAGAACCAGATTTATGCAGAGTTTCCTCTTTTGTCAACGCTCAGGCCCTCAGGACCCTCTCAGGGGCCCTGATTCAGCCCCCTTTTGACTATGCTTGCTCCTCTTGGTACTCCAACACCTCAGTGTCACTGAAGACTAAGCTTAAAACCTCCCAAAACAAACTGATTCGACTACTTCTCGGACTGGGGCCCATGACCCACCTCTCTCCCACTCACTTTGCCAGCCTAGGCTGGCTCAGGGTGGAAGACAGGGTTAAACAACTAAAAATGGGACTGGTCTTCAAAATTGCAAATGCAGATTTGCCCGAAATGCCCCCTATACCCGCATATCTGTATAAATACCTCGAAAAAGTTAGTGACACCCACAGTCACGAAACTAGAGGGACCTTCTACAGCACAGCCACCAAGGTATGGAATAGTCTAACCCCATCCCTCAAAAAATGCAGTTCGCTGGGCTCATTCAAAACAGCCCTAAAAACTAATCTTTCTGGAGGCCAAAAGAAGAGCTAGTACCAGTTTCCCTGTAGACAGACGACCCCCCTCCCCTTTTTTTGGGTATATATTTTCTATTTTTCATGCTTTTTGGGCGGTGTAGCCGCCCCTATAAGTGGGGTTGGGACACCTCATTAGTACACCCTTCGCTGTACTGTGATTGGCTCATAATTAGTACACCCCTAGCATTAGTACACCCCTAGCTGTACTGCGATTGGCTGACTCTATTGGCTGACTCTATTCAGCACTGTGATTGGCTAGCGAGACACATGATGAAACTAATAACCTATAAATAGGACTATGCACTTCAAAAAAACTTCCATCACTGTGATAACCACTGTGATGACCACACCGCCCACTTCACACTGGGTGTGATTTTTGGGCGGTGAAACCGCCCCTATATGTGAGGTTTGGATATCGACATTCGCTGCACTGTGATTGGCCACCATTGTACCTATTGTACCCCCCCAACCCTGCGCTGTGATTGGCCACCATTGTACCCCCCTAACCCTGCACCGTGATTGGCCACCATTGTACACTATGGTGGCCAATTCAGGACTATTCAGTACTGTGATTGGCTAGTGAACACATGACACATGTGCATAGCCCTATAAATAGGACTATGCACTTTAAAAAAAACACATTTATGGGTTTTTTAAAGTTATGGGTGTACAATGGTTGGTCCACAATATTACTTTTCTTTAAGTGAACTTCCATCACTGTGATGACCACTGTGACCACACCGCCCACTTCACACTGGGTGTGATTTTTTTTGTACATAGTGGTATTTTGTCTCTGTATTTTCATGTTGATTTTTGAACTGTTTGGTTGCTATATGTCTATGAAATTAATTCAAGGACCCCAACAGAAACAAGTCCGCAAGGACTTTTTTGGTCTGACCTTTTAGACAAAAGTATTATAAATGTAACTGTGTTGTTTTACATTCTTTTGACTAATACAAATTTCAATCAATCAATCAATCATCTACATTAAATCTCCAATCCATCCAGTAACATCACTCAAGTTTAACAGTGTCATCATTCAGACTTCTGAACTTCAAATATTGGCTGTGAAACAACAAAACATGACGTCCCTATACACTGTATAGGACCTCAATGGAAACAAGTCCTCAGGACTTTTTGGGTCGTTTTAGGCCAAGTGTATGACTGCACTCGTGCTGTTTGCATTTCTGTCTAATAAAGTATTCAATCAATCAATCAAAAACCCTGATAATAATTATGTCTAAAGTCCAAGGTGCTGCAGTAAAGCAATTTGATTGAATTCAACAATATGTCTAAAGTCCACAGACAGACCATAATGCTCCTTGTGAGCGTGAGGAACCAGGTTTGAATCTGACCCATGTCTTGTCTATGCATGTCTCTCTTCTCTCCACCCCTTGGTGTCTCTCCATTAAACTTGCCTATCTGAAATAAAGCATCAAACGCCAAAAAACAAATAAAGTTTTCTAAAGTTAATAAGACTCAGATTTAACCCTAACCCTCATTTTTTTCTCATTGGGTTTTTGTAACCCTAAAAGAGTTTCTTCTTGGTCTGCATTTGTTTTTTATTATTTGTGTGTGATTAAAAATATATATGATATCAAAAGCCTTTATTTACTACAGATCTTATTTTCACCTACACACCTAGTGCAAAATATCCTTTGAAAATGTGCTGTAGGAATCAGTGGTTGAGATGACATCTAGGTTGACCTACAAAATGATAATAGTAAAGTAGATCAGCAATATAATTTAACAAACTAAGTAAGATGTCTATCAATCAGCTTGATTTTACATTCCTTATCTGATCCAAAATTGATTTATTCAAAAGTTGTTAAAAAACAAACCAGTCATCTGTCAACATTTTGGTTGTGTATAATATGGTCCTGGGTCAGAGTTCTGTTATGACTGGCGGCCGAACAATTTCCAAGCCATTTGAGCTCAGAAACACACCCCCATCACTATGATTGCATCACATAGAGTATAAGCTCTTTGATGAGTGTGTGTGATGCCTTTTATGAGGTTAGGTTTATGATGTATTGTGCTTTCATTCCATTTGTTGTACTGCAAGTTTGAGGAGCCTGGGCAAAAGTGTTAAACCCGTTTTTACTGCAAAGTATTTGTAAGATGTGACAATACATTATTTCTGATTCCGATTGCTGAAAAAGTGTGTGTGTGTGTGTGTGTGTGTGTGTGTGTGTGTGTGTGTGTGTGTGTGTGTGTGTGTGTGTGTGTGTGTGTGTGTGTGTGTGTGTGTGTGCGCGCGCGTGCGGACTGTGCGCACTCACGCACGCTCGCATGCGGCCAATGCACCCTAATCATATTCCATCATAGTCTGTGGTGTCTGTCGTCAAGATTACACGGTGCATGCTCCTTGCCAATGACCTTTGACCTGAGGGCTCGCTTCCTGTGGTCAAGGGGGATTATGTAATCATATGCACTGTATTGTGAGCTGGTCATATTTCATTTTGGTAAGTATACAACTATACATATGTGTGTCAGTATGTACTGTGGTACTACAGTACGTTAGTTCAGTGTTACGTGATGTCTGTAAACCATTATGTGTGTCACTATGTTAGTTAAGTTCACTGTATATGAGGCATGTTGTCTCTCTACCATGTGTGTTACTATGTTAGTTCAATGTATTTGAGGTCTCAATTGGGTGATCACACCCACTTGCGGTAGAAGAACTTGCGATGACATCTGCTCCGTGGTCTCCAACAGTCAGACAGTTCATCTTCCTAGAGAGACAGACAGGCAGATGGGGAACACAGGGAACCAGAGTTACTCACCCCACTCAACCTCCAATACTCCCTAAACATCAGCCACCAGGAGAGACTGAATATGAGCCACATCAAACACATGGATATGAGAAGAGCAACTACTCCCAAATCCCAAATTAGTGGAGTAAAAATGTGTTTCATATAGTGACTGGTCAATGATGCCATTATAAGTTTATGTGAGAAACAGGGGAGCAGAAAACAACCAGGGTTAGAGAAGGAACCCTGCTGTGACCATCACAGGTTAAGTTGTACCACAGTATGTGTTTATACCTACATTACAAGTGACTTTAGTGTGTCCAAAAGTTTTCCTTTAGCATCCAGCATTAAGTTGCTCCATGTGTACTACTAGACAATCAGGACAATGGTGCCTAAACTATTGACTTTGTCATTGCAAAACCATCACTACACATTTCAAAGACCAACCTAGTACTAATGGTTAATAACCTGAGAGGACTACTGAGAACTGGAACCCTATTCTCAACAGTGAGGCACAGTAATGCACTGGACCAGAGATAATTCAAGACCAGCCGTCTGGAAGGAAGCTACAGAATGTTCACAAATGTCTACTGGCTGTTTAATCTTTCTGGGGAACTAATAAGGATTAGTTTAAGTCTTTGAGTCCAGTACTATGTACATCAGCCTTACTAATGCTGAAGAAGCTGCATTATGATGGACATTCTCTTATCAGCCTGTAGTACGTAAGTTTTTCATCAGCCTAAAGGGCTGCCATTACTTCTTATCTGCCTTGAGGTTGTCAGGAACGGAAGGTGTTGTAGGACCCAAGCGCAGGAACTCAGACAAACACAGGAGATGAGGATCACAAACTTAAGTTTACTTTGTTATCACGACACATATTAACAATGATAACTTACAGAAACACTCTAGTAACTAATACAATAAACTAAACTCATAACAAGCCACTAGCTACATAACAGAGCCCCTGACATACATCTTATGACCCAGCACTGAACGCACAGAAAAACACAGTCTTTATAGTCTCAGGAGCTTGTCACCCAACCAGGCTCAGCTGGTCCTCACAGGTGACAGCACTCAGGGCGATCAGAGTCTTGGCCTCAGGTAGAAGGGAGAGTAGGAGATTGGCTGAGGGGAAAAAGGAGCAGGGCAAGGAAGGGGCAGAGGCCCACTCAGTGGCTAAACAGTCATATCATGAACACAACAGAGGCCGCGATCGTGACAGAGGTCAATTATTGTATCAGCTCTGTGGAGGGTTCATGTTCGCAATCTGGGAGCTACTAATCTTTCACATCAACATTGGAGGCTAATAGCTACATGTACGTTTATCAGCCTTGGAAGCATCCATAAAGTATGTTATTCCAAGCTGTATTCTTTGACTTTCTACGTACACTGGAGGTAATATTCTTTAGCATCAGCTTTTGATCAATCAGTTCAATGTGCAAACAGCCATAATAATAAAAAAATACGATTACGATTATTAATATTGCGATTACAACTGATATCATTGATTTATCTCACCGTTAATAATTAATGACACAATATGAATTAGTTTGTGTGCTCAAATGCCCAGTCCCTCTCTTTGACCCTGGACTAATAGTCCATGAGCCAGAGCCCCAAAATTGAGCAATTATTATCGAAAGAGTGGGCAAAACCAAACCTATATTAAATTGTTCAGAGGGTCAATACGAGTAAATAAATGTATGATAACCTCACCACAGGAGCAGCTTTTTCATGGTTATCACACATTTTGTAATTTTCCCCATACGTACATGACAGGTCAAAAAATGACAACATTTTAAAAAGAGTTATCATAATGAAACTGCCTGAGTTGATTACTTACATGAAGACGATGATTTATCGTATTACAAGTTTTCTGAAATTGTATATTTAAATATGCAAATTAGGCATAGGAAAATATGCCCAAATTTGCATAACTTTCCAGAATCAACATTGGACAAAGCCAGAGTCAACATACTTATTTCATTTTGTTAAGATGTTGGATTCAAAGGTTTTTAACGAGGGAATATTCAATATCTGCTCAATTTTGGGGCTCTGGCTCATGGACTAAATGCCTAATTTGCATATTTAAATATACAATTTCAGAAAACTTGTAATACGATAAATCATTGTCTTCATGTAAGTAATCAACTCAGGAAGTTTCATTATGATAACTCTTTTTAAAATTTTGTCATTTTTTGACCTGTCATGTACGTATGGGGAAAATAACAAAATGTGTGATAACCATGAAAAAGCTGCTCCTGTGGTGAGGTTATCATACATTTATTTACTCGTATTGACCCTCTGAACAATTTAATATAGGTTTGGTTTTGCCCACTCTTTCGATGATAATTGCTCAATTTTGGGGCTCTGGCTCATGGACTAAAGAGGGTCATAGAGAGTGTGTGTGTGTGTGTGTGTGTGTGTGTGTGTGTGTGTGTGTGTGTGTGTGTGTGTGTGTGTGTGTGTGTGTGTGTGTGTGTGTGTGTGTGTGTGTGTGTGTGTGTGTGTGTGTGTGTGTGTGTGTGTGTGTGTGTGTGTGTGTGTGTGTGTAAACAGAATATGCTGCATCAGTGCTAGGTTGCTGCCCTGACTCCGTGGTGCCATCAAGAGGTGATTGGTGGCATTGCAGAGCTGCAGTCTCTTTATTCTCTCCTGAGGTCCCGCTGGGTATATCCTCACTACTGCCTGTCAATTAATCATGTTATATTACCATGTACTCACTACTGTACAAGTGCAATATTATACTGTCATACACAACACAACACAAAACTACACAATGACCTCACTAGAAAAGTGCACTCCTCGGAGAGCAGATCTCCGCCAGGCCCGGTTGTCTACCCAGGGCTGTGTCAGTCGAGGTGTACAGCCGTCTTGTTCAGCATTTTAAATTCAATATTTTAATCAATAGTCAAATTCAACGTGCCTCATTCACCAATCATTCTAAATAAATTATTAATTCTTATGACCAGGGGCGTGCTGGGACCAAAATTCAGCTCTGGGCCCACCGTTTTGTCAACGGGGGGGGGGGGGGGGGGGCCCAACAGTAACATAACTAATAATTGGGCCGCGCGACCCGGAAATTACCGTAATAATCCTAAAACGGGAGCTAAAAAAAGTTTTATATAAAAAAAATAAAAAAAACTCTTTTGTACATAATAGTGTTTGTATTGGTTAATGACATGTATCAGTGTAAATTCTTTATGCTATGTTGATGAACTGATCTACATACAGTAGGACCACAATGGAAACAAGTCCCCAGGACTTTATTGTGTTATCCTTTTAGTCTTAATGTCTTACTGTACCACGTGCTGTTTACATTTCTGACTAATAAAATATTCAATCAATCAATCAATCGAAGGTAAGATCGAATCTATGCACACATTAGAGTGCTGCTGACATGTGTGTGCAAAATATTGTATTCATTTATTTAGAATGAGCTTTCTTTATTTCTACTTGAATAATATTAGTATTTTTAAAGCGGCACTATGTAACTTATTTATTTTATTTTTTTAAATAAAGTTGTATTCCACAATTTTGCAATGATACATACATCACATGACTATATATGTGAATACACAGTTCATGACATCGCATAGTTACATTTACTGGTAGGTTTACTAGTGGTTTCAAGGTCAGTGCTTTCTTGTGGGTTTTCTATTTTTTAAAACGTCCCCTTCGGCTGTCCCCCTACTTCCTAGTACCCCCTCCCAACCTCCCCACCCACCTCCCCATCCCTTAAAACTAAAAAAATAAGAAAGGGAAAACTAGAAGAAAGAGCATTAAGAACAGAAGAAGAAGAGAAAAGGAGAAAAAAAGAAAAAGAGAGAAGGAAAAAAAAAAAAAAAAGAAAAAAAAAGGGAAAGAGTGAAAACAGCATATTGACTCGTCCTCGAATGGTGCGTGCGCCTCATGTGCTGCAAGTACCTCACAGCCCACACCCCCAAATTTCGGATGTTCCATCTAATCAAGTGGAATGTTCTGTAGTGCGTCAAAGTGGGAGATGAGAGGCTGCCAGTGTTTATAAAAGTTTTCAACAGAGCCGCGGACAGCAAATTTAATCTTTTCAAGTTTCAAAAATGACATTATATCCCGCAGCCAGGATGCGTTTGAAGGAGGTAAGTGGTTTTTCCATAGGAGGAGGATTCGACGACGAGCAATTAAAGAAGCAAATGAAACTATATTCTTTTGTCTGGTGTTCATTCGGGTCCCCTCTTCTGGGACACCAAAGATAGAGATGCAGGGTGATGGGTCCACATTCAGTGCTAATATTTCGGAAATAGTATCAAAGAAAGAAACTATCCTCTGTATCTGAGATCCAAAGTGCGATCTTGTGCATGTTTGCTGCCCAATAATAAGACTGAAAATTAGGTAAACCGAGTCCCCCCCTTTGATCTAACTTATTAACTTATTTTTAATGAATAAAATACAATATAACTATACAATTGGGGTGGTTGTATTTTGTCTCCCTGCTCTTCTTGAGACATTTAGGTTGTCATGTCTCTGTTTCTTCAATTTATCCCCAGAGCAAGCAGGCAGGCTCTATTAGATTTCAGCACCTGCGCAGGAAACCGAGTTCAAATCCGGGGTTGAAAAGGAAAGTTACATACAGTAGTGCAGTTTTAAATAATTGTCATTATTCAGGGATTAATAATAATAATAATCTCACAGCTGGAATTTCCCAATCTACGATTTGTCAAACAGCATGAAAGGAGCATGTCTTTGTCTAAATGTACAGTATGTTCATGCTGTTTTATTTCAAGACCAGTTCCAGCCAAGCAGTTTAAGAATCAGATTGCTTGATTTTTGAAAGTTACAAGCCAAGAGAACTACATGCTTCCTCTATGGCAGGGATTCTCAAATTTATACCGGGCTCCATTTTACAGTGGATTTTTTTTGGCAACCGCACGCTTGATTTATAGTGCAATTTATTATTTTCTAATATTACACAATTAGAAAATACATTAAGAATGCTGTGATTCCTGCTGAACTTTTCTAAAACAGACTTAATGGGATGGATACATTTTTCAGGTGGCAATGTGTGACCCCACCATCAACTTCCAGTGACCCCACTTGGCGTTCCGAGTGACCCATAGTTTGAGAACCTCTGCTCCATGGAATCCAAATGACTGAAATCAATCGTGGTGACTGAGAACTTTAATAACTAAAAATAAGTTTCAATAAAACAACAAACTAGACATTTTCACAGGATTAATGCAAAGCTTTACTAGTTAACCAGTTTAACGGGATCAATACAGAGCTTTAATTATTTCACCAGATACTTTTGTTCAGGATCAGTACAAAACATTTCACATGGTAGTTTAATGGACTCAATTCAAAGCTTTACTAGTTAACTAGTTTAACGGGATCAATACAAAGCTTTAACTAGTTAACCAGATCATTTAAAAGAATTAATACAAAGCTTTACTAGTTAATGAGACAGTTTAACAGGATCAATACAAAACGTTTAACGATGTAGTTTAACAGGAGTTTTACTAGTTAGCCAGACATTCATAAAGGATAAATACAAAGCTAGCCATTCCCTTCTCAGTTTGTGTGTGTTGATATGTATAATTAATCACCAAACAGATCAATCTGTCCTTGTCTAAAAAGTAATGTTTGTTGTAACCCATTCAAAGGCAGACAGCAAAACAGCAGTACAGTAACATGAAGTTCCGCAGGCACCGCAGTCCGCAGTGGATTCGAACCCCTTGACTCCACAGTGATGGACAGCCTGGTACTTTGCCCCTGTGCCACACGAGCACCCCCACCCAAGCGTAATGTGGAGAGAAAATCAAATAATGTCACTGGCAGATCACAAACTGCTTTTGAAATACTCACATCATGACAATGCTCTCAGACGAAGCATTCACTTATCACTTCCATACTTCTTGTTCAGGTCACTATGTTATTTTTTTATTTCATTTTGTTTTCTAGTTATTTCTTCAATTGTCTTAGCAGCTTGTTCTTCTAAATAACATGTTTTTCTTCTCCCCGTTCCATTTATGGAGCTTGTTTGAGGCTCAGCTTATTTATTTCAGCTTCTTTTGCTTCGATGAGATCTTTTATTTTCCACACCTTCTGGGAGTTCAAGGTTTTTCTGCTGTAAATGTCTGTACCTACGTTTTCTGATCATTTCATATAGTTGAGGATGCCACATATAGTTTATTATGGGACCTCTACGCTGCTTTCTGGGTGTTGACACTAATACAAGTGAGTGATCAAATGAGCGACCGCTGAATTCTTGAAGAACCTTCTGTAACTTGAGTCTTTGTTCTTCAGTGAAGTCTTCAGGCTGAAGCACCAGCAGAAACTCATGAGGTCCAGGAGCACAATGTTTCACAGCTTTGGATCTTCTCTGACAGTTCTGCAGGCGAGATGTTTGGATGTAGCAGGTCAGGAGTGTTAATGACCACCATCTGTTTGTTGTCCACTTTCTTTCATATGGTCACTAAGAGCGCCACTGAACACAGTCGGATCCAGTATGACTGCATTCCTCCTTGGCTGGCGTTTCCCAGGGCCTTTCCCATCCTGGCCCACTGTAATGATAATTTAGAAAATATATCAATATAGGTTAATATTGTTTCTTGTTAATCTGTATTGCCCTACAAAGCTTAAAGGACAAGTCCAGACTAAAATAACAAAGACTTTCTTCCCCCTATTTATATTGATCCCAAATGACTGGCCATGGGGTCTATTTGCAGAATTGCCCCCAAATGTGTTGCAGATTAAACCTTTTAATAGATTTCATAGATAGCTTCATGAATTCGGTTGACAGCACTATCATCAGTGTTGTGTATATTAATGATTTTTGTTTGTTTACACATTATCTTTTCTATTAAAATGTTGGATTCATCATGTTAGTGTGTATGTTCAGACATTTAACCATTTAAACCCTCAATAGCCTCTTTTTCCCCCTCTACATTAAACCAAGTCTCTTTGCCGAAAATAGACGATCTACAAGCTGCTATTTTTGGCAAATGTTCCCCCCAGAATAGGGCTGCTAAATAATCTATAGGTTAAAGGTAGGGTAAGTGATTTGCAATTATTCAAATAATTGCAAAATGGGTCTATGTTCTGATAGTGCTCGTTACTATAGAGTGTCCTGTCCATATAAAAAGTCTCCATGTCTCTCCAGCTCTTTATAAAACAGAAAATGTATTTTGTAGTTTTTCTTTTTTTTTTTGTAGTTTCATTTCCAATTTTATCCAACCAGGACAGAGAACTCAATCAGGATATAGATTAAACAAGAGAAATTGGAAGTGATGACACTAAGAAATGAGCAGACAAAATTTTAACTGGAACACTATACAAATTAAGCTTAAAAATGGGTACTTTCTCCTGATTGGCTGAGATTTTGACACCTACCGAAAAATGTATTTTCTGTTTATTAAAGAGCTGGAGAGACAGGGAGACATCTGTTACTGAACAAACACTCTATAGCAATGATTACTATCAGAATATAGTATTTTAACCTTTTAACAAAATACTTTTTGTTTTAACCAAAAAATATCACTTACCCTACCTTTAATGCAAAGATAATCTATCACACAAAGACGTAATAGACTGTAGTAAGTCTGACTTAGGCTGTGCTGTAAGTCATGGCAACTGGATACCTGCCATTTGGTTTAGCGAGGCAGGATATCAGGATATATGTAAACAAAACATGAAATATGATATGTTCAACTACAGTATATATGCTATTGAAAATAACACATCAATTATAGAGATGCAAAATGTAGAGACTAAAAGCAGTATCTTCGTGTTTGCATGTCACAATACAACATATTAAGGGATATCAAATAATCACAAATATCACAAAGAAATCAAATTCTTCAAATTGTGGCCAAAGAAGCGTTTGCTGTTTATAGCACAACCAGGCATGCCTAAATAAAACAGCAAACACTTCCTGCGCCACATTTGTGAGTTAAAAGAAATGTTAAGATTTCACAAATACATACCCTTCCTTTTACCACCGAGATAAGTTATGTGTATTTGCACGCTATGACTGTTTGATTCAGGTAAAAGCAGCTGTAGTGTAGACATGATATAAAAATAGGGAGAGTGCATTTTCAGAGCAATGGGCCTTTGGATCAATGGGTGTTTGTTTTCAGGATAATGGGCTTTTGGTCCAATTGTGGTTTCAGAATAACAGGCAAATCGGTATTATAAATGTGTAATCGGACAAATGCCACCATGGGCACCCTGCCCAACAGGGCCCATGGTGTTCAGTTGTCAAAATGTATCAAATTAAATAAACTGTGACACTGCAAGTTCATTTGACACTGCATTCATTTAATTCTGGTTAAATGAATGTCAGTTTCAGAACATACTGTACAGCAGGAATGATACATTTAATCCTTGTAGGTTTTGTTAGGGATTGCACAAATGTCAAATCTTTACAAATGAAACAGCACAACGGTTGTTATTCAGTTCAGCTTTACTCACTGTCAGGACGTAGTAAGTCATCACTGCTGCGTTGTTTCAGAGGTTTACCCTTGCCCTCTGTAATGATATAGAATGTAGAAATGTACAATTATATCAATATATGTTTAATTCTTGTTAAAAAAAATCTATGGTAGCTGTCTATTCAGATTACAAACACCTAGCTGTCATATAATATGGACACAGTACAATCATTTAAGTAAATAATTGACCAATATTTCCATCATTATCTTGATTTTCCAGGTTTGTAATATCATTACGGGGCCAGAGCTCTCAGCTCTGGACCTGTTTTAATGTTGCCCTCTTTTTTCTTCCGCCACTTTTGGCAGTTCTGGCTGAACCGTGCATACGCTTTTTACGAAACTTGGCCATATGGTAGATGGTCATGAAAAACTATCAAGAAATAATTCTCACAATCTTTCGTCAAAAGGTGGCGCTATAGCAAAATGCCAACTTTGAACAGGTACAACTCATGCCCTGTTTGACCTACAGCCATGAAACTTCAATATACATATGCGTCTACTCATGATCAACAACTTTCACACTCTGACTTTTGACCTCTGACCTTTAGATCTCCCACCATTTTGAATAATATGAAAAACAGTTAAAACCTATCTCCTCCTGGGATTTTTTAGTAATCTGCACGAAACGTTTTACACATGAACTTTGAACCTATGCCGAAAAACATGTGCAAAAGATTTTCCATAAGTGAAAAAATGAAGCTTTAATGAGCCAATGAATATTGCAGTTTTATGACAAATATTCATCTGCCCCTAACACATACATGCAGACTCACATTTCTTTGAAACTTTGCGGTAATGTTGAGGGTCATTTCAAATATCACTGAAACCAATCTTACTCCAATTGGTCAAAGGGGGGCGCTATAGCGATTTTTTGAAAATGCAAACTTTAAACAGGCAAAAGTCATGTCTCGTTTGGCCGACAGCCATTAAACCTGCTTACACATGTGCCTTGACTCATGAGGAACACATGTATCACGTTGACCAGTAAGCTCCGCCCTTAGATTGTCCGCAATTTTGAGCAGTTTGAAAAACACTTAAACCCAGGATTTTCCAGCTATTTGCGTGAAACTGTATCATCTGAGCGATCTCCTTTTTCACAGGTTTTTGTCTGTTGGTCCAATGGCTTCTCCCTTAAACGCGTGCCTCACAACCTGAAGGTTGCCAGTTCAAGCCTCACATGATGCAGACTCATTTAAGTTAAATTGCAAAAAACATGACTGTATCAATGAATACATGTGCAAACGGTAAAGATAACATGAAATGCTTATTTGAGAGTATGTTTTTTCAATGTATGACGTACTTCATTGTGAAAATAGCCGATCTACAATCTCACAACTTTTCAGATAGCAACGTTTTGTGAGCTTGTAGATCGGCTGCTTTCACTGGTTTCGGTTTCGAGGAGACATACAATTTCTCTATTGGTAAATGGTTTGTGAACGAGTGATCTTAGTGTTAGTGAAACAGGGGCTTGGTTCATGACAGAAGGCAAAAGTTTATGATCTTCAACAGACAACTTCAGCCTGGATGAAGCTATAGCACTACAGGTAGTGTCTCAGCCTGTGAGTCTGAAGGTTGAGAGTTTGATTCCTGTCAATGGCAATAGGTTGAGCTGTCTGTTTCTCTCACTCTGTCTATCTGGCTCTGGTAGGTGGGTCATTACGGGGCCAGAGCTCAGCTCTGGACCTGTTTTAATGTTGCCCTCTTTTTTCTTCTGCCACTTTTCGCAGTTCTGGCTGAACCGTGCATACGCTTTTTACGAAACTTGGCCATATGGTAGATGGTCATGAAAAACTATCAAGAAATAATTCTCACAATCTTTCGTCAAAAGGTGGCGCTATAGCAAAATGCCAACTTTGAACAGGTACAACTCATGCCCTGTTTGACCTACAGCCATGAAACTTCAATACACACATGCGTCTACTCATGATGAACAACTTTCACACTCTGACTTTTGACCTCTGACCTTTAGATCTCCCACCATTTTGAATTATATGAAAAACAGTTAAAACCTATCTCCTCCTGGGATTTTTTTGTAATCTGCACGAAACGTTTTACACATGAACTTTGGACCTATGCCGACAAACAAGCAGCAAAGATTTTCCATAAGTGAAAAAATGAA